>NW_001854425.1:0-1014 GCF_000209125.1 Entamoeba dispar SAW760
TCGATTTTTTCGTTCTATTTCCTTCTAATTTCAACAAAAAAACGGTAGTTTTTTCAAAAAGGGCATTTTCAAAAATCGTATTTCGAGTAGGGGGGGTCTTTTTGCAATTTTTGTTGAAATTTACCCCGTGTAGAAGGAATTTTCGTTGTTATATAAAACATTTGTATGTTGGGTTTTTGTTATTCTTTTTTGTTATTCTTTTTTGTTATTCACTATTTTTAGGTCATTTTTTGTTATTCTTTTTTGTTATTCAAAGGTAATGCTCAATGATGAAATAATCATGAAAAAATTGTTAAAAAATGAGGTCTTCAGATTACCTCCAAGAACATTTTTTACCTTATAAGTTTTCATTAAAACAACCTTGTTACAGAGATATGATAAAATTGACTCAGTGACAAAAAATATTGACTCTACTCATCTATACGTCCTTCAATACTTTATCTACAAAACAATTATTTTATTTGATATATCAGTATTATAATTATTATTTTATATTATATGAAAAACGATGTATATTTAAGATAAGTCATTTTTTGTGTCTCAAAAAAATCATGATAGAAGTATCATTTTTTATAAATTTTTATTAATAAATCACTTGTTTAAAATTAATATCTGAACAACTTTTACCTTATAAATTTTTATACTTTCGTTGACATTTTTTGAGATATGAATGATTATTTTTATTAAAGACTATTAAAAAATTATTTAATATCTTTATATCTCATTCTTTAAATTAAATTCTGTTTAACAATTATCTTAATATGTATTAGTTATTATTCATGATTTATTTATTTTATTTTATCTTCATTATGTATTTCTTTTTAATATTAATCATTATTTTTTTATATTAATATCTCAAAAAATGTCAACGAAAGTATAAAAATTTATAAGGTAAAAGTTGTTCAGAATTGAATTCTAAACAACTCTTTATTTAATGATGTTGTAATGATAAATAGAACGATTTTATTCATCTTTTTAACGTTTGAATTGAAATAGTTTAAATAATAAAATAAT
>NW_001854424.1:0-2083 GCF_000209125.1 Entamoeba dispar SAW760
AATGATTTAATTATCCATTTATTCATTAATCATTAAAATGAATTGTTAAAAATTATTTTATCTATACTGCGTCAAGAATTAATAATAACTATAACAATTACTAGTACACTAAAAGTTATTTGATATTTATTACTTTTTATAGAAAATGATTTAATTATCAATAATTAATAAATTATGTTAGAATGAATTGTTAAAAATTATTTTATCTATACTGCGTCAAGAATTAATAATAACTATAACAATTACTAGTACACTAAAAGTTATTTGATATTTATTACTTTTTATAGAAAATGATTTAATTATCAATAATTAATAAATTATGTTAGAATGAATTGTTAAAAATTATTTTATCTATACTGCGTCAAGAATTAATAATAACTATAACAATTACTAGTACACTAAAAGTTATTTGATATTTATTACTTTTTATAGAAAATGATTTAATTATCCATTTATTCATTAATCATTAAAATGAATTGTTAAAAATTATTTTATCTATACTGCGTCAAGAATTAATAATAACTATAACAATTACTAGTACACTAAAAGTTATTTGATATTTATTACTTTTTATAGAAAATGATTTAATTATCCATTTATTCATTAATCATTAAAATGAATTGTTAAAAATTATTTTATCTATACTGCGTCAAGAATTAATAATAACTATAACAATTACTAGTACACTAAAAGTTATTTGATATTTATTACTTTTTATAGAAAATGATTTAATTATCAATAATTAATAAATTATGTTAGAATGAATTGTTAAAAATTATTTTATCTATACTGCGTCAAGAATTAATAATAACTATAACAATTACTAGTACACTAAAAGTTATTTGATATTTATTACTTTTTATAGAAAATGATTTAATTATCAATAATTAATAAATTATGTTAGAATGAATTGGTAAAAATTATTTTATCTATACTGCGTCAAGAATTAATAATAACTATAACAATTACTAGTACACTAAAAGTTATTTGATATTTATTACTTTTTATAGAAAATGATTTAATTATCCAATAATTAATAAATCATTAAAATGAATTGTTAAAAATTATTTTATCTATACTGCGTCAAGAATTAATAATAACTATAACAATTACTAGTACACTAAAAGTTATTTGATATTTATTACTTTTTATAGAAAATGATTTAATTATCCATTTATTCATTAATCATTAAAATGAATTGTTAAAAATTATTTTATCTATACTGCGTCAAGAATTAATAATAACTATAACAATTACTAGTACACTAAAAGTTATTTGATATTTATTACTTTTTATAGAAAATGATTTAATTATCCATTTATTCATTAATCATTAAAATGAATTGTTAAAAATTATTTTATCTATACTGCGTCAAGAATTAATAATAACTATAACAATTACTAGTACACTAAAAGTTATTTGATATTTATTACTTTTTATAGAAAATGATTTAATTATCAATAATTAATAAATTATGTTAGAATGAATTGTTAAAAATTATTTTATCTATACTGCGTCAAGAATTAATAATAACTATAACAATTACTAGTACACTAAAAGTTATTTGATATTTATTACTTTTTATAGAAAATGATTTAATTATCCATTTATTCAATTAGTAAAGTTAAAGACTATTTTAAATTAAAAAACTATATTATTTTATTATTTAAACTATTTCAATTCAAACATTAAAAAAATAAATAAAAAATCGTTCAATTAATCATTATAATATCATTAAATAAAAAGTTGTTTAGAATTCAATTCTGAACAACTTTTACCTTATAAATTTTTATACTTTCGTTGACATTTTTTGAGATATTAATAACTAATTGATAATATTAATAACCATAAAATAAAATATGACAAAAATTCTGTTAAAAAATTAAAATAATTATACTTTATTTTACCAATTTAATATTTAATGATAAAAAAGAAAGATAATTAATTATATTAAAATGTTAAAAATGAGTAAAAATTTAACCATAAAATAAAATATGACAAAAATTCTGTTAAAAAATTAAAATAATTATACTTTATTTTACCAATTTAATGAAAAAACAGAAAAGATAATTAATTATATAAA
>NW_001854423.1:0-1318 GCF_000209125.1 Entamoeba dispar SAW760
TATAGGTATAAAAAGGGAATAAAAAATATAAAAGATATAAAAGATATAAAAAATATAAAAGATATAAAAGTTGAAATATATATATTAAGTACATAAATAATAAATAGGAACACTAAGTCTAAAAAGATGCTCACACCAGGAATCGAACCTGGGTTATCAAAGCCACAATCTGATGTACTACCTCTGTACTATGTGAGCTTATATTAATAAGCAAAACATACAAACATATAGATACACATACATATACACATACATATACACATACATATACACATAGATACACATATAGAAATACACATAGATACACATATACATATACACATAGATACACATATACATATACACATAGATACACATATAGAAATACACATAGATACACTTATAAGTAAAGTACATAAGTAATATAATAAGGTAAAACTGTGAATAGAAATAATAGATAATAAATATAAAAGGAAGTAATGTATATATAGAAATATAAAGTAAGATATAGAAGAAATAAGATAGTAAGTTAGGCACATAATAGAGAAATATAATAAAAGGTGATATAGATAGTAAATAGTAGATAGTAGGTATAAGGTATAAGGTATAAAGTAATAAGTAATAAGTATAAAAGTATAAAAATAGAAAGGTATAATAGGTATAATAGGTAATAATAGGTATAAAAAGGGAATAAAAAATATAAAAGATATAAAAGATATAAAAGTTGAAATATATATATTAAGTACATAAATAATAAATAGGAACACTAAGTCTAAAAAGATGCTCACACCAGGAATCGAACCTGGGTTATCAAAGCCACAATCTGATGTACTACCTCTGTACTATGTGAGCTTATATTAATAAGCAAAACATACAAACATATAGATACACATACATATACACATACATATACACATACATATACACATAGATACACATATAGAAATACACATAGATACACATATACATATACACATAGATACACATATACATATACACATAGATACACATATAGAAATACACATAGATACACTTATAAGTAAAGTACATAAGTAATATAATAAGGTAAAACTGTGAATAGAAATAATAGATAATAAATATAAAAGGAAGTAATGTATATATAGAAATATAAAGTAAGATATAGAAGAAATAAGATAGTAAGTTAGGCACATAATAGAGAAATATAATAAAAGGTGATATAGATAGTAAATAGTAGATAGTAGGTATAAGGTATAAGGTATAAAGTAATAAGTAATAAGTATAAAAGTATAAAAATAGAAAGGTATAATAGGTATAATAGGTAATAATAGGTATAAAAAGGGAATAAAAAATATAAAAG
>NW_001854422.1:0-6949 GCF_000209125.1 Entamoeba dispar SAW760
CAAAATACAGTAGAGTCGTTTGTGCTAATTTCATGACTCAAACTATTGACCAATTCCCAAATACTTCTTTCATTTTTGGAACTTCAAAAAAGACTTGTGAAATAGAAACCCAATGTGGAAATATTCATCTTCCTGCTTTCCCAAAAATTCAAGCAGCCACTATAAACAACTTCTTGTATGATAAAAATGCTATGGAGAATATCGGTTCTCACTTTTACAAATTTCTGATTGATCAGTCTAAAAACTTAAAGAAACTTGAACAATTTATTGTTTCTCCATTGATTAATGCTGTTTGAAACATATTTAATTCAATTCTTATTGTAAATTTAGTAATTTTTTTAACAATGTAGTTTACTTTATATAATAATGAAGAATGTTAAGATTTTCACATATACGTCATACCAATAATAACTAACTAATCAATAATAATACTTTCTGAATGACAATACTAATTAAATCAACACAGTGAAACCAAAAAAGGAGATTAAGAAAGTGATAATCATATTATATAAACATAATCAATCTACTAAATAACATCAACAAAACAATGAAAGCATTACTTCTTATATTATGCATTTATTTAGTTTCATCACTTGAATTTGTGGATGGTGATTGTAAAGGAAGACATGGGTATTTCTGTTATACAGACAAAGACAAGAAGAGGGAATATTATACCTGTAACAAAGGTAAAAAGTCGTGTGTTAGCAAATGCCCAAATGAAGATGTATGTATTGGTAAAGGTGAGTTTGAAATCAATAAAAACAAGATTTGTGTTGCACCTAATGAGTCTCACTGGGAAGTTGATCCATTGCCTACTCCTACACCAAGTAAATATCCAGTCAATTGTACTGAAGTGAAAGAAGGATATTATTGTTATGAAGAAGAATCAAAGAATACTGAATACTATTGGTGTGTGAACAGTGTTGGTTATGAAATGAAATGTCCTAAGGGAACAACATGTCATACAAAAGACAATGGTTATAACAGTCCATGTTATTAACTCATCATAGTCTAATTGATTATTGATGCTTACTTTTATTTTTACTATTTATCATCTCTAAACAACTAACATTATAATCTAATAACAACACTGTTTTGATTCATTAAAATGATAATGATAATTTATAATCAGTTTATTCATCAACTGTCAAACATAATCACTCCTTCATGCTATCTTGTTCATTGAATAAAATGGAACAATTTTTCTTATAATTTACATTAAGAATTATACAAATATCACTAATAATACAGTTTCATTTTATTTTATAACATTTAGTGAATGTGATATAAAGTTAACTCTGTTTATGTTTATTTTGTTGTATTAAATTAATTTAAATACTCTAAATATTCTTTACTTAATTTTTGAATAATACACTTTCTTTTGATAGAGTGTCATAAGAAATGTTAAATGGTTATTATTATCTTTATCCTGATTATCATTATTTATTGACACTCTGCTTATTGTATTTATTGAATTGATATTTTTCCTTATTATTATACTCACTTAATATTAATTGAATAAATTAATTTTATTTTTATTTTTTGAGTTTGTTGGTTATTGTTAGTGTTCAGTAATGACTGTTTAAACTGTTGTTGTTTTATTTATTTTGAATGTTTAATGTTCATTCAATGATTAAATCATCATTGTCATTGATATTTGTGATATTATTTCATTTTTGTTATTAAATTATGTTATTATTTGATGACATGATACCACGTTATTCCACGTTGATATGAATAACAAAATATGAATAACAACCAACACAACAACAAGTCATCACATCATCCTCATTAAGTATTTAAAGGAACTTGAACAAATAACAAGCATTTAGAAATAAAACATGGACCCAAACAAATGGACAGATGCAACTGTTCAAATGTTCAAAGAATCACAAGAAATAGCATTTGAAAGAAAAAATGCATATATTATGCCAATTCATATGATGGAAGCAATTGTTGAAGAAGAATCAAATATTGTTATCCGAATAGTTGAAATGATAGGAGGTGATGTTAATAAATTAAAGAAAGAAATAAAAGAAACAATGAATAAAATCCCAGTTCAAAATCCACCACCAGTTGATATTGGACTTCATCCAACAACACAACAAGTATTAAGAAGAGCAATAGAAAAACAAAAAATAATGGGAGACTCATATCTTGCAATAGATGTAATTGTAATGTCATTAATGGAAGAGAAAGAAATTAGTACAATAGTAGGAAATAGTGGAATTAATGTGAAAGAATTTAACAAAAAAATAACAGAAATGAGAAAAGGACAAAGTGTAGAAACAAAAGAAGCAGAAAGTCAATATGAAGCATTAAAGAAATATGGAAATGATTTAACAGCACAAGCAGAAAGTGGAAAGATGGATCCAATTATTGGAAGAGATGAAGAAATTAAACGAGTTATTCGTATTTTATCAAGAAGAACAAAAAATAATCCAGTATTAATAGGAGAACCAGGAGTAGGTAAAACAGCAGTAGTTGAAGGACTTGCACAACGAATCGTTAAAGGAGATGTTCCAAGTAATTTACAATGTCGAGTTATTGGATTAGATATGGGAGCATTAATAGCAGGAGCACAATATAGAGGACAATTTGAAGAAAGATTAAAAGCAGTAATAAAAGAAGTTAAAGAAAGTAAAATACCTATTATATTATTTATAGATGAAATTCATACAGTATTAGGAGCAGGAGCAACAGGAGAAGGAGCAATGGACGCAGCTAATATTTTAAAACCAATGTTATCAAGAGGAGAATTACGATGTATTGGAGCAACAACATTAGAAGAATATAGAAAATATGTAGAAAAAGATCCAGCATTTGAAAGACGATTCCAACAAGTTTATGTAAAAGAACCAAGTGAAGAAGATACATTATATATTCTTCGAGGAATACGAGAGAAATATGAAAATCATTATGGATTAACAATTACAGATTCAGCATTAGTCTCAGCAGCAACATTAAGTAAAAGATATATTAATGGAAGATTTCTTCCAGATAAAGCAATTGATTTAGTTGATGAAGCATGTGCTACATTATTTACACAAAAGAATTCACAACCAGAAGAAATAGATAAATTAGAAAGAAGAGAAACACAATTAAATGTAGAGAAAATAGCATTAGAAAGAGACATTAAAGAAAGTGATGAAGATCATAATAAAATGATTAAAGAAAGACTACAAGAAATTGAAAAAGAATTAAGTGAAAATAAAGAGAAATTAACAAAATTACGAATTAATTATGAAAAAGAAAAAGGAGGAAGTGAAGAAATGAAAGAACTTGCAACGAAAATAGAAGCCATGAAACATAAAGCAGAAAGTACTAAAGATTTAGAAGTAGCAGCTGATTTAAAATATTATGCAATACCAGAAGCAGAAAAAAGAATGAAAGAATTAAAGGAACAAAATAAAGAAACAACAATGATATCATTACAAGTTACACCAACACAAATAGAAGAAGTAGTTAGTAGATGGACAGGAATTCCTGTTACTAAAATGAATCAAACAGAGAAAACAAGACTGATGAAATTAGAAGAAGAACTACATAAACGAGTAATAGGACAAAATGAAGCAGTAACAGCAGTTAGTGATGCAATTATTCGAAGTAGAGGAGGATTAGGAAATGAAAAACGACCAACAGGTAGTTTTATGTTTTTAGGACCAAGTGGAGTAGGAAAAACAGAATTAGCAAAAGCATTAGCAGTTGAATTATTTGATGACGAACAAAATATAGTTAGAATAGATATGAGTGAATATATGGAAAGTCATAGTGTATCAAGATTAATAGGAGCACCACCAGGATATGTAGGATATGAAGAAGGAGGACAATTAACAGAAGCAATTCGTAGAAAACCATATAGTGTAATATTATTTGATGAAATTGAAAAAGCACATCCACAAGTATTTAATGTATTATTACAATTATTAGATGAAGGAAGATTAACAGATGGAAGAGGAAGAACAGTTGATTTTAAGAATACTATTGTTATTATGACATCAAATTTAGGAAGTGAAATAATAATGAAAGGAGTAGAAACAGAAGGACAAGTTAGTAGAAAAGTTAAAGAAACAGTAATGGAAATAGTAAAGAAAACATTTAAACCAGAGTTTCTTAATAGATTAGATGATATTATAATATTCTCACCACTTTCAGAGAAAGAATTAAAAGAAATAGTTAAATTACAAATGGGAGAAGTGATTAAAATGATTAAAAAGAGATATCCATTAAGTGAAGTAGAAATGACAGAATCAGCAATAGAAGGAATCATTAAATCAGGATATTCAATAGCATATGGAGCAAGACCAATGCGACGGTATATAGAAAAGACAGTAGTAACTTCAATAACAAAATCAATAATAAGTGGAATGATGAAAGAGAAGAATAAAATTCAAATAGATTATGAAAATGATAAGATTCAAGTCAAAATAACAGATAAATGATAATAATAATTGAATGTATTTAGTAAATAAAATTATTTGAAAGATAAATTAAAGAATAATATAAAATACTATTCATTTCAATAACAGTGATTGTTTTAATATGAACACCATTTTATTAACAACCATCAATAATACTTATTCTACCTCATTTGTGTTCATTTTCACTCAAGAAAATTGAATTTTGAATACAAAATTAAGAAAATAATATTATTATAAGTTGTAAATTCATAACAATTGATAAATAAAGAACAAAGGAATAAAAAAAAACAATGAAAATTATCTTTGTATAAGGATGAAAATTATAAATTATGTTCTCATTTAAATATAAAATATGATTTATGATAAACTACTTAACATTTCATAATCATAAAATATTTAAATTATAATATTTGTAGATTAGTATTGGTTCATAATTAGTACTTCAAAAGATAGTAGGTGTTTGATAATACTGTTTATTACATTCATCATCTTATATATTAAACAATTATAAAATAAGATGATATTCATTAGTTAATGAATAATTAAATAAATACACTAAATGATAAATGAAATAATACAGTCAATGGTCTATTTCTTTCAATTCATTTGAAATGATAAAATAATCAATAAATTATGAAAAAGAAAGTTTATTATACTTTTTAAATAATGTCTGGCTTCAATTATTCTTATAATCTCTTATTATTCAATAATAATAAACAACTAAAAATTCAAGAATTAATGATGTTCTGGTCAATCTAAAATAAATGAAAAGATAAAGCAATACTAAAAGTTATCTAATATCAAATCCAACCTATAGTAAATTCAATTTTATTATTAAGTTTCATATTGTTAAAGTCATATTGGTATATGTATAAAATTAGAATTGATTATAGTCTTCATTATCATAGTATAAAAGAATCAAAATCCAATGATATAACGAAAGAAGAATATGAAATATCTTGATTGTTTTATTTAGTGAAGGTAATTCTTCTTGTTAGAGATATGAGTGACATTAAAAAAACTTGATGAGTATTGAATAATTCAGAATTATTATTAAATCATTGAAAATATCAACAGGTTATATCAACCAAAGGCATTAATATATTTTATTCAATATTTAATCCAACAATATGTATTTTTAATTTACTTAGTATTCATGAGTTGGTATTAATGAAAACTGGGAAGATTAGAAACTAATTCTTTTGTTCTTTCATTATTTTCAGTCAGTCATTAAATTGCATGTATAAAAGTTAGTATACAATAATTCAAAGACAATCAAGAAACTATACTCTGCACATTCAAAAATTTAACTCTTTAATTTATTTGTCTAGTGATTTACCCATTCTAGAAAGAGTAATCAAACTTATTAATAAAGTTATGAAATAATCATTAAAATAATCTAATAAAAGATTCATATCAGAATTTGATGAAATATATAATACATTAAATACGGAAGAGTTATTAATGTATCAAAGAAGAATTATAATTCAAGAATCTCTTTCTGAGGATAGATTCAAACTTCTTATAAATATAACATTACTTTTATGTTCTTCATTCAAAGAAGAAGGAACATTAAATACACTAAAAAGTATTAACGAATATTCGTCAAAAGTAATTGTATCAAACAATTGTTCTCTTGCTCACGTTATGACTCTTGTGTTGCTTTGTTTAGTGTTATGGATGGTGCCAATATAGACATTCCACAAATGACCAAGCTCGTATGTTTGCAATCTTGTCAATGGTCTTTTTCCTTGTTTCAACAATCATTATAGTCATAAGCATTGGATTTAGCTTTGTTATGATTTTTATTAGTGTTGCAGCTGCTGCAGCAACAACCGTTGATCCTTACTAATTGGACTCCATTCTTTTCTGATTTTCCATTAAAGCCATTTTGAGAAGAATTAATTAATTATAGTTTTAAAATAAATGTGTTTTATATAACACAATTTATGTTTTATGAGAGAAAATGAAGAATCAAATAATCAACGTAAAATGAAGAGTAATTGACTAAGATTTTTAAGTGGGAAAAGAAGGAAAAATCCAATTTGTTCCAAGGGAATTTTCTTTTTCCATTTCTTCTTTAATATCCAAAAAGAAAGAAAAGGTAAAAAACTAGAACTGAAACAGTTAGTACATGTCAACAGAGAAGGTGGTACTATCAAATACACGACGAGATGCAATCTTCAAACAACTAAAAACTAAAAATGGAAATAATGTTTGTTTCTTTCTATCTTTCGTTTCAAATACGTTATAACAATAAAAGAAAAACTCTTCTTCAATTTAAAATTCAAAAAAAAGAACAAATAAATAACATCTGAGTAGTATTGTTTTGAATGTGGAACTCCAAATCCTTCTTGGGCATCTGTTCCTTATGGAATTTTCATTTGTATTCAATGTAGTGGTAAACATCGTGGACTTGGTGTTCATCTTTCATTTGTACGTTCAATTGACATGGACACATGGACAGATAAACAAATGAGCAATATGATTAATGGAGGAAATGACAAGTTTAAGGCATACTTAAAATC
>NW_001854422.1:7049-12240 GCF_000209125.1 Entamoeba dispar SAW760
TTATTAGAATGAAAAATTCATGGGAAAAAATTAATGGAGTAAAAGAAGTTAATTATGATCATCAATTAGTTATTAATGATACTATTAAAGTTAATGTAGAATTAGAACAATTGGATCAAGGAAATTATGTACCATTTAACGTAGATGATTTACAAATAGAATTAAAGTTACTTGATCCTGTCATTGTCAAAAATTTCAAAAGAATAAATAATGGAAAATATGAGGTTATTGTCCAAACTCCTGATAAGTTTGGTGTATATACTATGGTCATTAATTATAGAAGACCATTCTTATCTTACTTAGAATATAAAGAAACTATTCCTTTAAGAACTTTTAGATTGACTCAAGTAGATAGATTCTTAACTGGTGCATATCCATTCTATGCTGCTTGTGCATCTATGGCTATCGGATTTATTGTATTCTCTTTTATCTATTTGAACCAAATAGAAAAGAAGGAAATAAAACAAGACTAAATTAATTTTTTACTTTCTTTTCAATAATTTGTTTTAAACTAGATGAACACTATTTAGAATTTATAATGAATGATATTTTTATTGAATACTACACCTGACTAAAAAACTCACTAAAAGGTATAACAAGAACATTAAATAATGAAATATCATCTATAAATTTTCATGTCTCAAAGTTTTTGTATACTTATATTATAGTGAACTTTTAATACTAGATATTTAAACTTGAAATATTCTTTTATAAGAATAGAACGTTATATAGATTCTACAATAAACTAAATACATCCTTGTTTTATATTTTATTCTATGACATTAAGACTAAAATTTATTTACTCTTTATATTTTTTCAATTTTTGATATTTACTATAAACTACTAATCAAATTTAGATGATAAAAATAGAAATGAATTAATATTAGATTCTTCAATTCATTATACCAATCTAATAACTCTTTTTAAAGAAATAGAATAATACTTGAAACAACAAAAGAATATTATACTATAAAATAACATGAGAATTATCAATCAAATAATAATTTATTTTTTAATCAGTAATATTATTGTATCTAAAACAAAAAATAATACAATATAGAATTAATAAAGAAGATTGTGAAATGACATGCAAAAATAATTGCATGAGAAAAGAGTTAAAAGGTATAATAACTTACTACATAAAAAATGTGATAGTACAAAACACATATGAAATAATTTGAATAAAAACAATATGAAAAGTATAAGAAAAGAGAAAGAAAGAAAGAAAGAGAAAAAAGAACTAAAAAAAAGAAAAAAAAAGAAAATGGGAGAAACAATTACTAATTTAGAAGAAGAGTTAAACGAAGTGAGGAAAGAGCACGAGAAATATCAAAAGAACCGAATGAGAGGGTGTGGAGAAAAAGCAAGAAAACAAGGTATAAGGTATACAATAGGAGAAAAGATGAAAGTAGGGATAATGGAAGAATTTATAGAAAAGAAAAAAAGAACAGCGGACATAGTAAGAAAAATGGAAATGATAGGATGTAATAAGGAAATAGTAAAGAAGGAAGAAAAGAAAGAGGAAAAGAAAAAAATGAATAAAAATGCATTACTGATAGAGCAAGTAATTCAGACTACAGACATAGAAGAAATAAAAGATAAAGAAGAACCAGGAAAAGAATCTATTGAAATATCAGATGAATTTTTACAAGAAATACTAGGGGAGAAAGAAGAAAGAGAAGAGCATAAAATATATGAAAACATTGACATGAATGAAGAACTAGAAGAGATTAAAATGGATGAAGAAGAAGTAAAAGAAAATAAACCGAATAAAGAAATAGAAGAAGTTAAAGAAATTGGTATGAATGAAGAAAATAAAGTTAAAGAGGAAGAAATTAAAATTAGTTTAATGGAAATAAATGAGGAAGAGAAAGAAATGATTAATTTGGTGAATGAAGAAGAGATAATATTTGAAGGAAAAGAACAAAAAGAACAAGAAATTATTTCAATCGAAGATGAAATAGGAAGTGTTGATGAAATAATTGAAAGAATGGAAGAAGAAGAAAAAGAAAGAGAAAAAGAAATAAAAGAACTTGAAGGAGGAGATGAACAGAAAGAAGTAGAAATGTTAGAACAAGATGAAATGTTTAAATATCTTTCAAAAAAAGGAAAAGAAGAACTTGAACATATTAAAGAGTACCTTCAGAAAAGAATTGAGCTAATAGAAAAAGATATTGAAAAAGATATTGAAGAAGGAAAAGATCAAGAGAAAGACGAAAAGGTAGAAAAGAAAAATAAAGAAAATGAAGAAATGAGAAAGATAGAATTAATAATAAAAAAAGGAAAATATTATCATCAAGAAGAAAATAACAATAACGAAGAAGAAGAAGATATTAAAGAAGAAATAAATAATAATAAAGAAGGAGAGGTAGAAGAAATTAGATATAAAGAAATAAGTGAAGGGGGAAAATATTATGTATGGAAATTAGGAGAATTTTTAAAAAAGAATCCAGGAGTACAAAAATATAAAGAGAAAAAAGACAAAAGAGTCAATGGGATAAAAAAATTTGCAAGTATAGACAGTGACTGGGAAAAACAAGAATTTTCATGGAAAGAAAATATTAAAAAATGTAATAATGCAGTATTTGGGAATGACTCATTTAGACCAAGTCAAGAAGCAATAATTAATTGTGTGATGTCAAGAAATAATGCACTGGTTCTTATGCCAACAGGAGGTGGGAAGTCGTTGTGTTATCAATTACCATCATATTTTATTAAAGGAATTACAGTAGTTGTATCACCACTAGTTTCCTTAATCCAAGACCAAGTTAGTAACTTAGTAGAAACGGGAATGGAAGCAATAGCATTTTATAGTGGATCATCAAGTGAAGAAGCTAAACAATTTTATAAAGAAAGTTATCAAAAAGAAGGAAAATGTACAATTAAATTTGTATTTGTTACACCAGAAAGAATTACACAATCTAAATCATTTAAAGAAGCATTAAATAGGTATTATGAAAATAACAATTTTGGAATGGTTGTTATTGATGAAGCACATTGTATTAGTCAATGGGGACATGATTTTAGAGATTCATATCAAAAATTAAGTGTATTTTCACAAGAATATCCAGGAATACCAATATTAATGTTAACCGCAACAGCAACAGAAAGAGTTAAAAATGATATATTATTATCACTTGGAATAAATGAAGCAGTAGTTTTTAGTCAATCATTTAATAGAAAAAATCTTACTTATTGTGTTAGACCAAAAACAAAAGGAGTCATTGATGAAATAGAAGAAATGATTAAAAGAAAATATAAAGGACAAAGTGGAATTATTTATTGTTTAAGTCAAAAAAATACAATGGATGTTGCACAAGAATTAAATAAAAGAGGGATTAAAAGTAAATATTATCATGCAGGAATGGATACAAAAGAAAGAACAAAAGTACAAAAAGAATGGTGTGATGGAGAGTTTAATGTTATTTGTGCAACAATTGCATTTGGAATGGGAATAGATAAACCTGATGTTAGATTTGTTATTCATCATAGTTTACCAAAAAGTTTAGAAGGATATTATCAAGAAAGTGGAAGAGCAGGAAGAGATGGAGAACCTGCAGATTGTATATTATATTATAATTATAGAGATAAATATACCTATGAAAGATTTTTTGAAAAAGATAAAGAAAATAATGGAGATTTATCACATATTCAAACAGCAAGAAATAATTTAAATGAAGTAATTAGTTATTGTGAAAATACAGTTGATTGTAGAAGAACACTCGTTTTACAATATTTTGGAGAAATTTTTAATAGTAAATTATGTAATAAAACATGTGATAATTGTTATAATCCATCACCAACAGAAATTATTGATATGACAGAATTAGGAAAAATAGCAGTTGAAATTGTTAAAGCACATCAAAGAATTACAGCAAATATGGTAATTGGAATTATGAGAGGAACATCAACAATGGGAAAAAAATTTGGAGAAACAAGTAAAGGATTTAAAAGTGCAAAAGGAAAAACAGAACAAGTTATGGAAAGATTTATGAAAGTATTATATCTTGAAAGAGTATTATCAGAAATGTTAATTGCTAATAGTCACGGAAATATTTCAGTTTATTTAAAAGAAGGACCAAAATGTAAAGAGTTAATGGAAGGAAGAATTAAAATTAAAGTTAAATGTAAAAAAGGGGCTAATCAGATAGTAGAAATTAATAATGGAATTAAAATGTCAGAATACCAAAATAGTTTAATGGATAAATTAAATGAATTAAGAGATCAAATATTTGAAGAAGTTAGAAAACAACCAGGAAAAGAACAACTATTAAAACATAATTTATTTGGTACTAGAGTTTTAAAAAAAATTGCAGCTATTATGCCAAGAAATAAACAAGAATTTGAACAAATTGCAATGAAAAGACTTCTTAAAGAAAAGTATGCTGAAAGATTTATTTCTGTTGTTAATAATTTTATTAGTCAACACTCTTCTAATTCTATTAACACTTCTTCTTTTAATCCTATTAAAAGAACTAATCCTATTAAAATTGATCTTAACAGAAAATCTGGAATAAGAGATAACTCTGACGAATCAATTTTTGATGGAATTGATTTAGATGAATTTGCTGATGATGATAATAATGTTACTTCTTATAATAATCTCGAAATGAATAATCATACTATTCCATCTAAAAAAACTTCTAAAAAATCTATTAAAAAATCTATTAAAAAAGCTTCTAAAAAGTCAATTAAAAAAGCTTCTAAAAAATCAATTAATTCTTCTTCTAATGGAATTCAACCTATGCTTTAATAAATATTTTTTTTTTGATAACTTTTTAATAAACCTTTTTTCATTTACAGTAAAAGAACTAAAACTTAGGTAGAAACATAATACAAAAAAAATGAGAATGAACTTCAAGTTACAATATTTAATAATATTATTATAGTTTTATGTTATAAATTCAATAGTAAAAACTAATTTTTATGAAATTATTACGAAAAATAAGAAGATAAGAATGAAATAATTGAAATATTATTAATAGAACGTTTTAAAATTAACTAATGAAACAGTTAATTTATTAACTTTCTAGTTATTGTAATTATGAGATATAAAACAAATATATTTTTAATGATACTTAAATTAAATTTTATTAAATAGTATTATAATGTATCATTATTTCATTAAATCATCTTCTCAACTTTCATTCACTTTATCTGTTGATTGAATAATTATTACAATATCATTTTA
>NW_001854421.1:0-2733 GCF_000209125.1 Entamoeba dispar SAW760
TTATCCTTGCTATCTTGAATTTATGAAAACAAGACCAAACGATCATGTACTGACATACCAAGAATGGTTTAAAATGTTATGGTATAAAGGTTTATTTACTTATTACCGTGAAGACCTTCATCTTTCTGAAGATGAAATCCAACAACAAGTGAATAGTTCACGACAATACACTTTAACACATGAACCAGCACATTTCTTTCCTGGTTTTATTGAAATGTTAAAAGAGTTTAGAAAATTGGGAGGAATTATTGGAGTAGTGTCATTTTCTGATGAACAAAATATATTAAGACATTACCGTTCTGAAACAAATGGAGAATTTGTTCCTGATATTGTTTATGGATGGAATAAAGAAGCTCCTGAGAAATGTAAACCATATGCATTTCCTGTTCTTGATGTTCTTGAGAAATACCATTTAGAAAAAAAAGATATTTTAGTAGTTGATGATTTGCTTCCAGGTTTAGAAATGGCAGAAAATGCTGGAGTTAAAAAAGCTGGTGCATTGTATGGAAAAGGACATGAATTTCTTAAAGAAGAAATGGAAGAACATTGTGATTTCTTATGTGAAACAGTAACTGATTTAAAGAACCTTATTATTAAATCTAACACAGAAGAATAATTAATTAATTGTTATGTTCTTTCAATTAGTAAGTTGGAGTATTTTCAATAATCCATTTTTGAGTTAATTCATCTTTGATTTGAGGTAAAATTTTTGATCTAATAGAAGCATTAAATTTATTTAACCATATTTTTTCTTCTTTTGTTAATAATGAAATGTCTATTAATCGACTACAATAAGGAACTAATGTAAAAGGTTCAAATTTTAAATGGTTTTGATCTTCTTCAACAACAACAACTACATTTTCAATTCTTATTCCAAATTCATTTTCAATATAAATTCCTGGTTCAATACTTGTTGTCATACCAACTTGAAATGGAAAATCATTTCTAAAATGAGGTGGACATTCATGAACAAGTAAATAATATCCAACCCCATGTCCTGTTCCATGTCTATAATCCCATTGAGGATTTCCTGCAATAATTGGGTCTCGTGCAAAATGGTCTAAATCTTTTATTTTAGTATCTTTTGTAAAGATTTTATTATGAAGATCAATATGTCCTTGTAAAACTCTAGTATAACATTCTTTCACTTTAGAATCAGGTTCTCCATAATGGACAGTTCTTGTTACATCAGTAGTACATCCCTCTTTATATTGAGAACCAATATCACATAATAATGATTTATTCCAATCAATAATACTACTTTTTTCTTTTGTTGGTTCGTAGTGAACTATAGCAGCATTAGCACCAGTAGCAATTATTGACTCAAAACTTGGACCATTATACAAATGATAATTCTTACTTCTTACTTCTTCTAATAATTCACAAGCATCCCACTCAGTCATTTGAGTACCTTTTTTACTTTCCATTGTTGCAAAGAACTTACAAAGAGCAATACTATCGATTATGTGAAGTCGTTTCATATTTTCAATTTCTTTAGGTGAACGAATAGATTTTGTTATTTGGATATAGTCCAATTTCTGTACTAATTCTGCACCTTCTTCATAATCATAAATACGTTCTAATAGTTCAAGATTAGTAAATAGCTCTGAATAATAAATAGTTGGTCCAAACATAAATTTTTCTAATAACTGAAAGAAGCTATTATAAGGTAATACAATTACACCTGCCTCTTTTAATTGTTTAAATTCTTGAATTTCTTTTATCTCAAGTTCATTTCCGGTAAACAAGAAAGATCCATTAGGATTTAAGATAGCATATGCATATGCAACAGGTGAAAAAGGAATATCAGTTCCTCTAATATTAAATAACCATGCAATATCATCTAATGCAGTTAATATTAATGTACCTAAATGATATTCTTTTCTAACTAATTCTAGTTTTTCTTTAACTGTTAAACCAGAAGCGGTAAACTCTTCTACTTTTGAAAATGCTAATTTTTGTTGTTGAAGTTCATTAAAAATATCAAACTCTAACAACTTATTATTACCATTATCAAAGAACCGACCAAGCATTGGGAAAGAAGTAATTAATGGATTAAATCCGATGAGAAGTTCGTTTCCATCATTTAAAATAAATTGAGTAGGTGTGATTGTATCTAAATCACTTTGTCTCATTAATGTCCATTCTTTTGGTAATTCCTTTTCAGCTTGAATATAGTACCGAGAGTCTGTCCATAAAGCTGCTACGTCATGACTTACAACAATAGTTGCATTTGATCCAGTAAACCCACATAACCATTCAATATGTTTATAATATGGATGAACATATTCAGTCATATGGGGATCAGA
This sequence comes from Entamoeba dispar SAW760, assembly GCF_000209125.1. Classification (NCBI taxonomy): domain Eukaryota; phylum Evosea; order Mastigamoebida; family Endamoebidae; genus Entamoeba; species Entamoeba dispar. The sequence goes on from NW_001854421.1 coordinate 2,310, forward strand.
TAATTTAGAAAAATAATGGGTAATTCCTTTTTCTTTCATTTTCTCTCTAAAACATAAAAGTCTTTCATGAAACACTTCCATTGGTGTTTAGTTAAAAGATATTAGTTTAAAGTTTAACTTCAAAAAAATATTAATTTAGAGGAAATTTATAAATCAAAAAATAATAATTAATTTTTAACCATAAAAATCAATCAAATTCAGTGTATTTTCTTATTCCTTCGAATAATGTTATTTGTTTAATTATTAATGAATTTTTCTAGACAAATTGCAGAACCCAATTCCAATACAACTTAACAATGAGGTCTTTGTTTTTTCATCCCATTGTGCTTGAAAAGTGACACCTGTTAGTGTTTTGATAGTTCTCAAACATTCAACTGCTTGTTGTGTTAAATCACCACACCCTCATTTTACTTACATCTTTCAG
>NW_001854420.1:0-4020 GCF_000209125.1 Entamoeba dispar SAW760
ATTGTGAGTTTCAGAAGTATGAAGGATTCTCAAGTTCATTAGGAGAACAAATGGATATTAAGAAATACAATGGATTTATTGGAGGAATGGAAAAAACAGGAAATGATGGTATAACTGTTCTTTATTATAAATCATCAACAAGAGAATGTGTTTATCATGAGAGTGTTAGAATGCCATCTATAGAAGGTAATGAAGAAAGAAAATGGAAATTAATCAGTGAAGATCATGTTATAGTAATATGGAATGAAAATTATCAAGAAGAAAACCAAGTTGAAATTGAAGAACAAAATAATGGAAATATCTCAAGTCAAATAATCATTAAACCAGGAATGTGTGGTGTTGATACTATTGAAATACATAGAAAAAAAGATGTAAGAGTATTTGGACCATTATTAGATAATATGGTTGTTCCTGAAGATATTTTAGGAGAATTAATAAGAGAAACAGCCTTTAATGCATCAGACAACTCAAAACAAAGAACTATAGGAGATGATGTAATGTTACCATATTTACAAAGAAAACAAATGATAGATGACATAATTCCAAAGAATCCAACATTCTCACAAAAAGGATATTTATCAACAATCAGTATGTTCTTAGATGATAAAGAAACTACTAAACAAGAAAATTAATTTACAATTTGTTAAAATTTTTTTATTTCTTTCTATATTATATACTTTTAATTCTTAATTATCAACTTATTATATATTAAAATAATTCTTGTTTTTATTTTTATTCTTTTCTTTTTTTTGTTGTTAATAAAAAAATATTCAAATAACAAAAAAATTAATTTGTATTTTAAAATTTAAGCTGTTTTAATAGATCTGGTAACTCAGAACAATATGGCTTTTCTTCTAATCCTTTAAGGAAAGAAACAACTTTAGCTAATGACTGATTAGTTTGATTAAATTTTTCTAATATTTTTCTTCTTTTTAATTCCTTTTCCTTATCAATTTCTTTTCTTTTAGTTATATTCTTTGGTGTTGGGGATCTTATTGTTTGGTCAATTTCAGGTGCGACAACTAGTGCTGGAGAAGGATTGTTGTTATTTGTATTGATTTTACTACTAGGTGTTTCTATGTCTTTTGTTATTTCTTGTTTTGAACTTTCTTGGACCTCTTCGGTTTCTGTTTGAAGTTTAATTTGTTGTTGTGGTAAAGAAGGTTGTTCTTCATCAACTTTTTTCTTTTCAATTTTTTTAGTTTCTCTAATTTCTGCTTTGTCAATTTCAGGGATTTCACTTAGTAAAAATCCGCCTAGAGTCTTTGAAATAATTTGATTTTTATTAACAACAGTAATAATGTCAACAAAATTACTTCCAAATACAATCCGATCAATATGAGGTTGTTTCATATCAGAAGTCCATCTAAAAAAGATACATGTTTTACCATTTAAGAAAGAAGCACCATAAGGGTTTAATTTACATTGCGTGTTATCAGGAATTTTCCATGAACCCAACTTTTTTAATTTATCTAAAGAACTAATCTTTTGTTCAAAGACCAAGAACTCTTTTTGAGTTTGAATAAATAATCTGTTTTTAGCATGAATACAATCAACAACAAGATCATCAAAAGTGATATTTACTAATAACATTTTTGTTGTTGTTGCAATCACAGCTTTTGTTTCAAAAATACAAAGAAAAGCTGAAAGAGAGATACCATAAACAAGAATTAATTTGTCCTCTCCTGCTATTTGTTTAATATTTTGTAATTGAGTATCAGTCTCTATAAATGAAAGACGTTGTTGGTTTTCCATTTCTGGCCAACTCATACTAATTACTGCGGATTCTGTCATAAAAAATATAGTTTGGCCATTTGAAGAAGCATTGCAATGTACAATAACTTTATTGTAATTCGAATATTTACGTCTTTCAAAAAACCCACTTTTAACATTGTAAACAATAATATAATCTTCACAAATTACTATAATTCCTTCATCAAGAGAGGCAAGATGAATTATTGGTTTAGTTAATTCAATACGTTCAATTTTATCACTTCCAAATGAACAATAACGCAACACATTCTTTTCTGCAAAGAAAAGTGTATTACAACATATGCAAACAAATGAATTTGAAGGTTCTGAATATGGAATTGAATAAATAGATTTATGTATGGCTGAAGGTCCATCGAATGATATTTCGTTTGAATCAGAAAAATCCAAAGACCATTCAGTCTGTGACATTATGAAAATGATTTTTTAGTTTTATTTTTTTAATATTATATAATAATAGTAAATTTGTTATTTTTTAATTATACTATTATTTTCTTTAAAAAATAACAAAAACTCATTATTTTTAATAAATGAAATATTTAGTTATATAAAACAACAAAATGTAACAAAAAAGTAATTTAAAAATCAGGACAAGGAGGAAGAAGAGAAACGTACTTATGCTGTTCGTCTTCAAATTTCTCTTTTATTTTTAAATAATTACTCTTAGAACACATTGTAAATTTATGTAAAATGTTAAGACTTCTTGCTGTATCAAGAATGTCTTGTTCAGAATACCCAGAATAAAAAGCCATTGTTTCATCCCAGTAAGGGGTCGTTTCACACATTTTTCTTCCAAGATACACTGATGCAGCAGCAAGTAGACTTACTTTTTTTTCCATTAATTGATAATCTAATGTTGCTAGTTCAATCAAATAACGAGCAGTGATGTGTGGTTTTTCTGTGTTATCAGCTGCTCTTGAAAAACGACGAAGAAAATCTAAAGGAGTTGGTCTAATGATTTGGAAGTTCAGGGTATTCAAAATTTGACATTCCATATTTTTGATCATATCAGCAGTATATGCATCTCCTGTTAATGTAACTAAATCACTTACAATAACATATGAATATTCTTCAAATTTTGAAGCAATCAAAACAGCAGCAACACCAAGTAATTGAAAATTATTTCTAATAAAAAATAAGTTAAATAAGACATCAAAGACATTAACTAAAGAAAGAACAAACCGCTCAACAGTTTTATTTAATGAAAGGTATTTATCAATAATATATATCGTTAACAGATATGTTTCAGATAACAATGTTAATACTGTAGAGATTTCAGCAATCCAATCAACTAATTTTTGTCTCATTTTTGGTGTGATATATAATTGGCCTGACATAAAACCAGTAGGAATTATCGTTAACTCTTCTTCTTCTTTTAAATATTTGAATATATCCTTTGCATACGTTGTCATGAAAAAAGGGTCATCACAATCAAATGAATCAATGTCTCTAATATTTTGTTGAATATTTTGTTGAATGATATTAGTTTCGCTCATTTTTTCAATACCTCGTTTTGATGATGGTGCATAGACTAAAGACTCTGTTTGTCTTTGCATTTTTCACCTTTACTGTTTATTTCAGTTTGCCCTTTTTCTCTTTTCGTTTCAGATTTTTTCTTTTAAATCTCAAAATTTATAAATTGAGTTTTTCATTTTTTAGTTTTAATTATCAGATACATGGTATTCTTTATTTATTAACACTCTTTTGTTAGAGAAAAGTTATTGTCTTTGAATTGGTATATACTGAAAAGAGAGTTATCGGTATTGTGTGTATATTATTATTGGGGTAATACAAAAATTCAATAAGAAAATAAATTTAAATTGTTTAAAGTTTTTTTCATATTCTTCTTTTTCTTAAGCGAAAAATAAAAATAGTTTGTTTCTTAATCTTTATTCTTGTCTATTGATAAAATATATTTTTTTTGATAGAAGTGGTAGTTGTATCACTATTATTGTTGTTTCTATGATTATTTTATTCAACAAAAGAATAGAGTTGAGAACTTTTTAAAGACTAGATATCTCTATCTAATTTACTTTTACTCTTTTTTATGATTAAATGTCTTCAAAATAATATTTTTAATTGAAATAATATATCTATTGAATAATTAAGTTAGTACAATCTTAAAGATGTTTTTATATGAATAAAGTGAATAATTACATAGAAAAAAAAGAAACAAAATTAACAAGCATAAAAAATTAAAATATCAGAATATATTCAATTTATAAAGAAGAATTGGTTTTATTATTATAA
>NW_001854420.1:4120-6122 GCF_000209125.1 Entamoeba dispar SAW760
GTTATCAAATATTAAAAATATTATTCTCTTGGAAATATTATATTTTAGATATAACATCTTTTATTTCAGGATTTGACATTTTAAAAAGGATAATATGTATTATATATTATTCTATTTTTATATATTGAGTATAAAAAATATATTATATTATTTTTATCTTTAATTTGTTCTTTTATTTAAACACAATATTGTTCGTTTATTAAATAAACTCTTAAATACATATAATACCATCACTTATTCCTTAATTTTTTTTTATTATTTAATTATATTGTAATTATGTTAACCATAGGTATGTTATGTTGAAATATTTTTATGGGCAACATCCTATTTGTTTTTATCATTTTGGTTGTCTGTCTATAAAATATTCTGTAACTATTTTATTAAAATATACTATCACTCTTTTATTATAAATAAAATTGAGTGAGAATTTAATTTTTAGTTTTTACATAAAAACCAATTTATTTAGAATATATTTATTTTTATCAGTAATTTGTCGAAAGTAGACTTTAAGAAACAAAAAAAAAATTAAAAAAAAAAAACAAAAATCAAAGTTTGCCATTGAAACTGTTATGGAAAAAGTAAAATGGGAAGATGAAAAAAGCAAGAATCCATTTTATGACCACCAAAATCACTTGTTTTTCTAAGTTAGATAAAACCCTACATGTCTAAAAGAAAATAGATAATTAAGCAATGGAAGAAACACAACAAATACAACCAAATGACTCTGGACATATTGAGGTAAAAAGAGAAGAAAGAAAGGGTGATAAAATCTTTAATTTTCTTTTTAAGTATATACACAAACTTAGATTTGTTATTGTAATATTTTGGATTCTTGCCGTTATTGGATTTGCTTATCCTGCATTAAAATTTCTTGGTGCTACATCATTGTTTATTGAACCACCGAAAGGAACATTAGCGTATAGTGCAAATCAGTTGGTTAATGAGAAGTATCCTGATGTGTTTAAAGAAGGACAAAATATTGTGGCTATTAAAACTACTGATAACTCTTCTGTTCTTACGCCATATACTGAATCATTTTCACACCAACTAAATAGTTGGATGCAAGAACAACCAATTATTCTTTCGGCTGAAGGATATTATCTTCTTCCTAATGCTTCTAATGCAACTATAATTGACCAAACTGCATTGGAAATAATTAAAAAACAATTTGTTGGGAAGTCAGGAGATGTTACAACAATTATCATTACAATTGATGATAGAGATGGTACAGCAATTCCAAAATTTGTAAAATCATTAAGAAAAGAAATTAAACGATTAAATAATGAAACAGATAAGTATTATGTTGGGGTAACTGGATTTGAACCTGGAAGTGTTGACTTACAAGAAGAAATTATGATGTCATTAATGAAAATGGATATTTCATGTATTCCAATTGCTATTTTAGTATTACTTTGGGTACTTAAATCATTATCTTTAATGATAATTCCATTGTGTACAATTGTAACTTCATTTGTTGTATCATTTGGAATTATGTATCCTATTACATTTGCTATTGATATTTATGGTGTTGCTCCTGCATTAATGATGTCATGTATAGCAGCAATGTCTATCGACTATTCATTATTCTTATTAACTCGTTTTTCAGAAGAATTATCTATTGAACAGAGTTATTATGACGTTATAAAAAATACTTTACAACATGCAGGAAGAATTATTTTTACATCAGGAGGATTATTAACACTTTGTTTTGTATCACTATGTTTCTTTCCATTAGATGTTATTATTACTTTAGGAATGGGTGCAGCTATTTCCATATTTATTACTATTATCGTTAATTTAACTTTGACACCATCTCTTCTAGGTATATTTCCAAAATTCTTTTCTAAAAGAGGATTTATTCCATGTATTAAACGTTGTAGAGCATGGGCAGAAAACAAAGAAAAAAGTTATCATAGTAAAGATTCATTGTGGCATAAATTTGCTGTCTTTTTATCAAATAAAAAGATGTCTTTTATTAGCATTATTATTGCATTAATTTGTA
>NW_001854420.1:6222-8057 GCF_000209125.1 Entamoeba dispar SAW760
TTTCAACTATTACCACTGTGTTATGGATTTATGGATTTGCATCATTTGTATTTGGTAATGACTATTTTGATTGGACATCACAAGTAATGAAAGAATCAATTGGTTTATATTGGTGTGTACCCGTAATCACTTTCCCAATTATTATTGGATTATCTTCTGATTATGATATCTTTTTGTTTTCAAGAATTATGGAATTAAGAAGAAAAGGATTGTCAACCCATTTAAGTGTTATCATTGGTGTAGAGAAAGCTGGGTATTTAATTTCTTATGCAGGTATTATTATGGCAATTGCTTTCTCTGGATTATTCTTAAGTGCTATTTTGATGTTGAATCAATTTGCATTTATCTTAATGTTTAGTGTGTTGTTAGATACTTTTATTATTCGTTCAATTCTTCTCCCTGCTATCGTTAATTTACTTGGAGAATTAAATTGGTTCCCTAAAAGATATGCTATCCAATTCGACAACTACAAAAAGTATATGGATACTATCTCCCCAGAAGTTTCAGAAGAAACCCCAATCGTTCATAATACTCAAAACGGTAGTGAAGAGGGAAATGAAAAAACTGCTTTATTAACTAATTAATAATCATTTTAAATATTTCTTGTTTTTGTTATTTAATAAATAATTGAATAAATGTTACCTATAACATTAAAAACAGTTGTATTTCATTTTGAAAGAATAAAACAAAGTCCATGATATAACGTTGAGGTAATAAAAACAGTTATTAATTCGTAAAATAGTTGATTATGAAAATGAGAGGTATATAAATTAAAGGATACGAATGAAAATTTTATAAAGACAATGTTCAAAGACAAAACTTCGTATATACCGATTAATACAATTTTTTTTTGCTATTAAGAAGGGATAAATTAATGCCTTAACAAATTATACTATAATAAAGCAGAGCTTGTCTAGGCATTCTCAGTTTTATCAGTTCTTTCAATTCTTTGTTGTGGCATTTATTCTTTCTTGAAATGTAATTAATCTCGACACTGCCTTGAGGGGATTTGTTACATCTTGAATAACTTGTTCATTTTCTTTCAGACATTTAGTAAGATTTCTTATTTCTGTAGTTTTTCTTTAACACTCTACCCCTTATCTTATTTTAAGTTTTAATTCCTTTCCATTACATTATTTTACTTAGTATTTCCAGGTATTTTTTTGGTTAATTTCTTAGAGTATATATCACACTTATACCTAATAGTCATAACAAACATATACAAAACAAGTTATTACAATAACATAGTACGATTAGATAAATGTCTGACTGAGTTATTGAAATTAATTCAAACCTTATTAACAAATCTGGAGGTGCACTAAAAAAACAAACGGAAACAATAGTTACTAGAAAGTAGTGAATAATGTCCAACAACATACACCACTATTTATAAAAGTAAGACAGAATTAAACTATAAAAAGAAAAGAAAAAATAACTAAGCACAAATCAAACGAGTCACCACTTAACAATAAAAAGCTTCCTTTAAGATATTATAAGTGCTAAAACAAAACACTGAAGTGTATGATGTTCAATTATTACATTAAACTCTTTCTAACATTCTTATAACTTTTTCTATTTTTATTCTTTCTTTCGCTTCTTGTTTCCATGTTTTTTCAATAATTTCTTTAATATCTTCTTTAACTTCTTGTATTATTGTTGGTCGTTTACCTGTTGTGATTGAATTTGCAATATCCCATGGGTATTTATATATTTCTTTAGGAAATGATCTTGAAATGTAATGATTTGTAACATTGTTATTGAATATGAATATATATCGGATGCCATTTTATAATGTTCTCGATTTAATACTTCTGGTGCCATGTATTTTGGTGTTC
>NW_001854419.1:0-1244 GCF_000209125.1 Entamoeba dispar SAW760
AAAAATAGGTTTATTAACTATTTTATATGTGAATATCTCTCTTAAACTTTTTTGTTACATTTTATTATTTACTTCTCAAATCATTTTATAAATACTAAAGTATTATTAATAATTTTTATAAATGTATATTTGTATTTTTCCAAATAACTAATTTGACTCAACAATTATTTTAAATTCTCAATAATATACAAATTAACCAATTTCAATTAATATTTATTTTTACATATATTAAATAATTATGGTCACGAAATTATGCATTTTATTCGTATTTATCATTATATTATTATAATGATTTGCGAACTTGTTCATTATTTCAGAAATGGTATCTAAATGTAATGAATGTCATCATTGTTTGATTAAAACATGGTGTTTATGATTGATAGAATATTGAAATGAATTATCATAATGCAAAATACTTCTTAATAAATGATTAAAAGGTAAAAAATAGTATACAATACAATTAGATGAAAATATTTGTGATTAAATATGAGAAGAACATATTTGTACATTATTAGTTCTATCTTTCTACTTCGATTTCTGTATTAAATGAATATATCTGTTGATGAAATTGAAATAAAATAAAATAAATATAAAATGAAAATGATAAAAGAAAGAATAAAGAAAATAATAAGAAAGTAAATATAATGATTAATGATAAAATTGATGAGTTATTATCATGAATGAAAGTTGAAGATGAACATTAAATTCATTATTATTATTTATAATTGTTTAATTTATAATACATATTAAATAGTCACTCTTCATTCTGTACTAGTTTGTTGATGTTTACTTTATTCAAATTGTTATTATCATATCATCATTTCATTGACATTTGTTATTTATTATCTTTTTATTTGTTTCATCATTTAACTCTTGTTTGATATGATAATATAAATAATTTACATTGTACTTTATCATCATTCATCATTGATAATCATCTATGATATAATTTAATTTTCATATCAATAAATATATCATTTAAATAAATAAATAATAACATCTGTTAACATATCATTATGATATCTCATCAGTGTGATAAATGAAATGTAACATATTTACACATTAATAACAATACGATGGATATTCATATTTATGTAATCATTGTTATTCATAACTAACATTATAAATTTGAATTAACATAATGTTCTTCTTTATTACTTTTCATAATGTTATTTTCACATTAAAATAGTTTTGATGGTAAATGAAATGAAAGATATAAAGAATAATATAAATGAACAGAATAT
>NW_001854418.1:0-1433 GCF_000209125.1 Entamoeba dispar SAW760
TATAAAAGTTGAAATATATATATTAAGTACATAAATAATAAATAGGAACACTAAGTCTAAAAAGATGCTCACACCAGGAATCGAACCTGGGTTATCAAAGCCACAATCTGATGTACTACCTCTGTACTATGTGAGCTTATATTAATAAGCAAAACATACAAACATATAGATACACATACATATACACATACATATACACATACATATACACATAGATACACATATAGAAATACACATAGATACACATATACATATACACATAGATACACATATACATATACACATAGATACACATATAGAAATACACATAGATACACTTATAAGTAAAGTACATAAGTAATATAATAAGGTAAAACTGTGAATAGAAATAATAGATAATAAATATAAAAGGAAGTAATGTATATATAGAAATATAAAGTAAGATATAGAAGAAATAAGATAGTAAGTTAGGCACATAATAGAGAAATATAATAAAAGGTGATATAGATAGTAAATAGTAGATAGTAGGTATAAGGTATAAGGTATAAAGTAATAAGTAATAAGTATAAAAGTATAAAAATAGAAAGGTATAATAGGTATAATAGGTAATAATAGGTATAAAAAGGGAATAAAAAATATAAAAGATATAAAAGATATAAAAAATATAAAAGATATAAAAGTTGAAATATATATATTAAGTACATAAATAATAAATAGGAACACTAAGTCTAAAAAGATGCTCACACCAGGAATCGAACCTGGGTTATCAAAGCCACAATCTGATGTACTACCTCTGTACTATGTGAGCTTATATTAATAAGCAAAACATACAAACATATAGATACACATACATATACACATACATATACACATACATATACACATAGATACACATATAGAAATACACATAGATACACATATACATATACACATAGATACACATATACATATACACATAGATACACATATAGAAATACACATAGATACACTTATAAGTAAAGTACATAAGTAATATAATAAGGTAAAACTGTGAATAGAAATAATAGATAATAAATATAAAAGGAAGTAATGTATATATAGAAATATAAAGTAAGATATAGAAGAAATAAGATAGTAAGTTAGGCACATAATAGAGAAATATAATAAAAGGTGATATAGATAGTAAATAGTAGATAGTAGGTATAAGGTATAAGGTATAAAGTAATAAGTAATAAGTATAAAAGTATAAAAATAGAAAGGTATAATAGGTATAATAGGTAATAATAGGTATAAAAAGGGAATAAAAAATATAAAAGATATAAAAGATATAAAAAATATAAAAGATATAAAAGTTGAAATATATATATTAAGTACATAAATAATAAATAGGAACACTAAGTCTAAAAAGATGCTCACACCAGGAATCGAACCTGGGTTATCAAAGCCACAATCTGATGTACTACCTCTGTACTATG
>NW_001854417.1:0-4039 GCF_000209125.1 Entamoeba dispar SAW760
TTAAAATTATAATAAAAGAAATGAATCAACAATAAATTAATTAATATATTCATAATAATATGTGAAATACATAAATGAAATGATGATAAGAATAAATAATAGAATGAAAATAAGATGAAATGATAAAAAGAATACAAATGATAATGAAATAAAGAAAATAAAATTCATAATGATATTATTTCATTTTGTATTTATTTGTTGTTCATTTAATTAATTATCAATTAGTTTATTTCATTTAGAAATAATGAATATAACAAATAAAAGAAATGATGAGAAATGAAAATAAATGAAGAATAGAAGAATGAAAATGATTTGATTAATAACAAGAAATGAAATAATGAATGATAAAATGAAAGAAGAATAATAGAATTAATTGTAATTTCAACAAATAAATAGAATAAAAAGAAGAAGAATTTAAATTATTGATAAATAACTTTATTAAAATATGTTAATTATCATTTCATATTCTTATGTTTCTTTATTTTCATTTTGATTATTTTAATTTCTTCTTTTTCTTCATTGAAATTTAATATAATTTCTATTATCATTTACTCATTTAACTATAATCATTATTCTTTCTTTAATTTAATTCTTCATTCCATTATTTGTTATTATTTATGATTAAATGAACTTTCAAATAAATTATCATTTATTCATCAATCATAATAATAACACACTATAATACAATGAATACAATATTATTCATTTCTATTTTAAATCATTTGATAAATTCACACAAATTAAATATCATTTAATAAATAGATATAAACCATCATACAATGATTCAAATGTGATAGTAATTACATCAAATGAATATCATCAAATAGAAATATCATTGATGTTTATTCTTTTTCATTAAAACATTATTATTATTTTGAATCTTCTTATTATTTTGTTATTTTATTTTTTGTTTTTATTATAATTGTTTTATATTATAATATAACTATAATGAATACTATTTGATTATGATTTTAATTATTGAATAAATCTGAAACATCTTAAAAGTCAACAATGAATATTCTACATTCTCACTTTTCTTTGTCATTTCATATTTAAGTCATCTGATTTGATGAACAAAATGATTTCATAGTAAGTCACAAGAAAGAGTTAGTTCAATGAAATCCCTCCAGAAACACATAGGAGTGTCCAGAAGAAGTAGATAAAAGACATGTCTTGTTAGAGATATTTGATGAATATTAGAGTATTAGAAATTGGTGTAATTTTTATAAAGATCAATAATGATTGATTCCTCCTGTTATTGTATGTAAGAAATGATCACCTGAAATGCAATGATATGAGGTGTCGATGTTATACAAGAATCTTTGTAGATTTATTTCAAACCAATTTCATCTGTATTGTCTGAAGTCATTGAGAAGAATGTAATGAGAAATGGACAAATGATGAGTTCAATAAGAACAATTATCAGAAAAAGAAAGAGAATTAATTAAAAGGAATACAAGAGAGAAAATAAGGATAATTGAAATAAGATAAATGATTTAAAAATGGGTAATAGTTTTAATAAAATAAAATAAAGAATAAAAGAAGAAAATAATTAATGAAATAATAAATCAAAAGAAGAAATAATGATAAAAGAATGATAAGATGTTAAATAAGAAAATAGTGATGATTAATAACAATTCAAATAATAACAAATCTCTTTATTCATATTAAAATAAATGAAAAGAATAAGAAGAAATAACAATTAGTATTTCATTTAATTTATATTCATTTATATCATCATTTTCTTTATTTTCATTAAATTATTCATTAAAACATTGAATTTATTCTTCTCGTTGTCTTTTTATCTTTATTTTATCAATGTTTATCAATGTTATTTATGTTATCATCATTAATTTGTTTATTTCATTCTTATTTCATTCTTCTTTTATTTTCTTGTTTAATCTTCTATTCTTCATAATGATTAATCAAATTATTATTATTCCAATTATTAATCATATAATTCATCTTCATTCTATTCTTCTCTTTATGTTTATTCATTTTATTCATAAATTTATTAATTTCATTCAATAATAATTACAAATCTATAATAATTGATATTTTATTTGTTTAATTTAAATGAATGTTATCATTTTATGTATTGATTATTTTCATTTATCATTCTTTCATTCTATTTCTTATTCTTTATATTAAATTAACATGAATATCATCTCTATTATCATTACTCTTTCTTTTTTATTTATTTCTTAAATGTAATGTCAATATCCAGACAACAAAAAGGAAATAAGAGAAAAGATGAATAGAAATGAAAAGAAAGAATGATATAAAAAAGTGAAATTAAGAAGTAGAAGAAGATGAAAAGAATAAAAGAAGAAAGTTGAGAATATAAAATGAAAGAAGATAAAAAAGAATAATTCAAAAAGAGATAATAAAAGATGAAAAGAATGATGAAATAAATGATGTATTTTTTATTATAGAAATTAGAAATATGAAATAAAAAGTGTTTAATTTATTGATGCAAATTATTTAACATTATTTTATTGATATAAATTATTTTATTCTTTTTTATGATTTTTATTTATATGTATTATTTATTATCGGTGTTTATTATATAGTCAGTTATAAATATTATATGATTAGTATATAATATGTAATAAATAATAAATAATAATTTCATATGATATAGATAGAAGATAAAAAACAAATAAATAATAATAAATAATAAAGAAATAATAAGAGAAAAGAAATGATATAATAATAAATAAAATATATAAATAAAATAATAAATAAAATCAATATAATATAAATAAAATAATAATAATAATAAATATAAAAAGAAAATTGATATAAATTATAAAAATATAATAAAAATGAAAATAAGATAAAGAAATATATTAATATATAAGAAATTATATATAAATAGAAATACATGAATTTAAAGAAAGTATAAATAATAAGAATATCAAACAAATAAAATAAGATAAATATAAAATATATAGATAAAATGATGATATATATATAATATAATAATAATATAATAAAATAATAATAAAAATATGTACATACATTGAATCAAATATCATTTCTGAATCATTTATATTTCAGAACAATTTACCATAAAATGATATAAAATATAGACAAATATAAATGAATATAGAATGTGTATTTAATTTACTTTTTTATTTTTTATTTTTTTAAGAATAAAATAATAAAAACTATTATTTTATTGATGCAAAATATTTTAACGGTTGTAATTTTATATTTATTTTATATTTATTCTTCTCAAAATAAAGAATAAAATATTAAATTATTATTTAATAATTTTAATATATTCTTCATATTTGAATTTATTCTATTTATTCTCAAAATATTTTATTCATTATATTTATTCTATATATCTGTATTATCTATATTATTCACATAAGTATTTCATGTGATTTTTCTTATTTGTTATTAAAATATTTTTATTCATTATTTCTCATTGAATTTTAATTCTTTTAATCAGTAATATTTTAACTATTTCTTTATTTATCATTCATCATACTATTATTATGATTTTGATATTTATTACTCTTATTATTCTTTCTATTTTTTTAATACATTCATATAATTTCATATACTTTTATTTTATTTGTAAACAATTTACTTATGTTTTTATCTCTTAATATTATCATATTTATGATTAATATTTCTTTATTATTTAAATCTTTTACATAAATATTATATCTTTTAAATAAATTCTTTTTTATTTTTATTTATTATTTCTTGATTTAAAATCATCAGTATTTTATCTCTATTTTTCTTTCTTTTTTCATAATTCATTTTTCTTTATTATTAATTTCTTTATGTTTTCTTTTTTTATTTCTTCATCTGTATATATTTCTTATTTTATCTTTAGTTTACTCTTCTCAAATTAAATAATAAAAAGAAAATGTTAATATAAAACAAAATTATATTCAATCTAAAATAAAAATGAGAAATTTAAAGATGAAATAAATCAAGAAAGAAAATATTTATTTAATAATCAATATTTCATATATCAATTAATGAAATGAAATATTCATTTATTGATTTTATTTTA
>NW_001854416.1:0-1956 GCF_000209125.1 Entamoeba dispar SAW760
GAAAAAGAGATACTTGCTGAATTTATCAATTCATGGCCAAATACTAAACAAAGAAATACTTTAATTCAAGTTGATAACCAAAGAAATGAAGAATTAGCAAAAATGAAAATGAGAGATGAAATGTTTATGTCAGCTCAACACTGGGAAGAAGAACAACAAAAGAGAATTAAAACCAGGGTGAACACTCAGATTATTCCTGAAAGTGAAAGAAAGAAAATTATTGAAGAAGACCAAACAAAATTAAAGAGAAAGAAAAAACAAGAAAAGGAATTATTCCCCACTTTGGGTGAAGGAAGAAACCTTCCTATTCCTCAAAAACCTTCATCAAAGACATGGAGTCAAATCGCACGATCAACTTCAATAGAAGCACAAAAAGCAAAGAAAGAGAGAATGGACCTTGAAAAGGCTCGTTTAGATGATTCTAAATTCCCTAAGCTTGGTAGTAATAAATGATTTTTTTCTTTGTTCTTTAAACTTATTTCATTTGTTGGTATTGTTAATTAATTTTATAATCGTTATTTTCTTTTATATTGTTTGATTTTCATGACACAAGACTTTTGTTTTATTTACTATTGAACAAATAACTGTAGTAATTGTTATTTATTGTTATACTTTTTTTATTGTATTCTGAATAAATCAATAAATATAATTATAAAAATACTATTCTACATTCTTACTTGAAGTTTCTTTAATCTTCTTTTTATGTTTACATTGTTTATTTTATTATTGAGTATTGAAATTTATCATTTTATCAATACATATCATATATATATCCAGTTTTAAGAATATAACTTTGATTAAAATAATTAATGACTTATTATTGTATGTTATTGACATTATGGAATTTTAATATTTCAATTATTTGTTTATAACACTAGAAAATTAACAGATTTATTTTGTTATTATAATGGTTAATGGTTAGTTTATTTATAATAATATATTCAATTTGTTTATGCTTTGGAACAAGTTTAACAATGGTATTTTAGTAAATCAATAAAACATCTTATTTTTTGTATTTTTATTGAATATCTTATTTTAAATAATATATTTGATATAATAAAGTCCAAAGGGAAATGTATTAATTTAATGGCAATTAATTTTCAATATACTCCAATAATAAATTTTATATATCATCCATCCTTTTGTATATTTAAATAATTCTGTATTTCATTTAATTCATTCCATTTAATTAAAGTTTATTTCTCCAATCCATTTTATTCGTACTTTTTCTTTTTATAGGTTATTTATTAAATCATTATTCATTTCATTATTTATTTATGAGGCACTAACCATTTTTCTTATCAATACTATTACACCAAATCTGCGAATAGTTAAATGTTAGTATGATGAAATTTGCAATTATTTAAAATGTACTCCTTTCTTTTTTTAACTTATTCTTTATCTTAGTTGTTAGAATCTAACTAACCATCGTAGTATAGATACGGTGGCTAATAGGACTCTCTTACTCTTGCTTTATATTATAAGCCATAGGTATAAAACTACAACTTTTGTCTAAAAGCATAATTAACTTATGTTTTTTCTAGTTCTTCTTTATATTTTGATTATTAGTTCTTTTCAAAATAATAATTTATAGTTAATATATTATATTAATTAGTTCTAATTTTAAAATACTATTTTATTAATTTATTATACTATTTAAATAATTAGAATATGATTAAATTAAATAAAGCATCAAGATCTTAATGATATTAGGTAATGAACATTGTAAAGTAAATCATATTGCTTTTCATAATGATTTTTCATTTCTTTTTTGTTTTCTTTTGAAATATTTAATTCATTTTAGTGAACTATATTATGAAATGATTTAAGTGTGAATATTATAATATTCATTATTTTCTAACTTCATCAATATTATTTTAGATTTTGAGTTATTTGATTGACAGTGAATAAGAATCAATTTAATTTAGCAATTTAACACGATAAAGAGAAACAAAA
>NW_001854415.1:0-2081 GCF_000209125.1 Entamoeba dispar SAW760
AATGTTCATTGTATTGAATCATCAAATAGTTAATAAAAATGAATAAATCATAAAATATCAGATATTTATATAGAATATAAAATAAAACAAGTATGAATAATAAATGATATGACAATAATATATGATAAGAAGTGATTCTAGTATTTACTAATGAACTTGAAATCTATAGAATTCTCCTTGAAAAATAATACAAATTAATAAACTAAAATGAAAGTAATTCTAGTGGTAATAATAATAAATTGATTATTTAATAAAGAATTAGTAATAATGTTAAAAGAACATCGTACAATAATTCCATGAGAAATAAATGTAAAAGATATAATAATTATAAACATGAATGACATAATGAAATATTGTGGATAACATGGAAGTGAATATAGAGACATAAAATTACCTCATATAAATGAATCCATAAATAGTGAAGGAAGTGATGTAATTTCACCTGAGTAAATTGAAATAATTAAAACAAGATCTACTATTACTTATTTTATGAATTTTTATTTTCTTGTTTATTTCTTTTCTTTTCAATTTCTTTTCTTCTTTTATAAATCATGTATTATTATTTTATATTCTATTTATGTTTATAAATTTTGTTAAATTGTTTTATTATTTCAATATGTATTTGGAGATTTATTAAATTAAATTAAATTAATAATTATATTCTTTGTTTATGAATTAAAGAATAAAACTTAGTGATTAATTTAATTTTATTCTTCTTTATTTTTGAATTAGTAAATTCTTTTGACAATATATAATATTATTATTTCTTAATTTATTTATTATTTTATTCTATTATTTCTTAATTCTTTGGATATTTATATACAACTTAATTTAATTATATTTATTATTTGTTATATCATTCTGTTATTTCTATATTTTACTTATTTATTACTATTTTTTATTTATATACTTTTATTCTTCTTAATTTATGTTAATTTATTAGTTTATTTGGTGTAAAACTAATTCTATTAGTAATAATCTCATTTAATTTAATTATTCATTAATGATTTTGTATAAATGTAAAAAGAATATATTATTATAATTCATTATGAATTAATGGTAAATGATATAATAAATAATGAATATGAATGATATAATGAAATAGTATTGATATCATAGAAATGAAATGTAGAAATATAGAAGTATTTTATAGTCAATCAAATTATTTAATAAAGAGTGAATGAAGTAATTTTAATTGAGTAATATGAAATATAAAATTTAAATTTTATTTTTTCTTATTTTTTATTAATTTTATTATTATTATTTTTATTATAAAATTTTATCATCTTTATTTACCCTTCTTATTTTTTTTATTTTCTTTTTATCTTTTTATTATCTTCTCTTTTTATTATTTTCTTAATTATTTCTTTTTTATCTCCTTTTTTTACCTTATTATTTCTTCTTTTATTACTCTTTTTCTTCCTTTTTCTTTATCTTTTTATCTTTTTTCTTTATCTCTTCTTTATCTTTTTATTCTGTTCTTCTCTTTATTATTTTATTTCTATCTTTTCTTTTATTTCTTTTTATTCTTCTCTTATTATTTGATTATTTTTGTATTCTTTTGATATCATTTTATTATTCTTTCTTATTTATTGTTATTTCTTTTATTTCTTATTTATTCTTTTTATTTTATTTCTCTTTCTTTTTATTATCTCTTCTTATTCTTTCTTTTATTACTTATTCTTATTTATTCTTTTATTATTTCTTATCTTATGTTATTTCTTTCTTATTTTTCTATTTCTTATTCTTTATTTCTTTCTATTCTTTTTTATTGTATTTTCTCTTCTTATTCTCTCTTTTATATTATCTGTTTTTATATTTATGTATATTTCTTCTTTCTATTATTTATTATTATATTTTCTCTTTTTATCTTTTATCTTTTATTTCTATTCTTCTTTTATTTATTTCTTTTGTTAGATTTCTGTTTATTTCTTTCTTATTTATTTTGTTATCTTATTTATTCTTTATTATTTTATTCTTTCTTCATTTAATGATTTATTATGGTTATTCTTTTGATTATCATGATTGGTTTATTGTCATGTTTATTATTACATCATCTGTTGATGTATTAATACTTACTT
>NW_001854414.1:0-1210 GCF_000209125.1 Entamoeba dispar SAW760
TTTTATTGAAAAAAGGTGCACTTTTTATGATTTTAATATAAAGTACTAGGTATCCAATATCGTTCTGTGGATCCTCCAAAAAATAAAGTTTTATCAGAAATGGTGAGGTTGTAGCAGAGATATTAATTCAACAATTTTATTGAAAAAAGGTGCACTTTTTTGATTTTAATAAAAAGTACTAGGTATCCAATATCGTTCTGTGGATCCTCCAAAAAATAAAGTTTTATCAGAAATGGTGAGGTTGTAGCAGAGATATTAATTCAACAAATTTGTTGAAAAAAGGTGCACTTTTTTGATTTTAATAAAAAGTACTAGGTATCCAATATCGTTCTGTGGATCCTCCAAAAAATAAAGTTTTATCAGAAATGGTGAGGTTGTAGCAGAGATATTAATTCAACAAATTTGTTGAAAAAAGGTGCACTTTTTATGATTTTAATATAAAGTACTATATATCAATTATCTTCAAAAGCACTCTGCAAAAAGATAAAAATTATTAATTGTGATCGTCATGTATTGAGATATTAATTTATTCTATTTTTATCTAAACCAAATGAAAGAAGTTAAATGTCGTCAATTTTAATAAAAAGTACTAAGTATTAATCACATTAATATGCACTCTACAAAAAGATAAAAATTATTAATTCTGGTCGCTTTCTATCTGAGATAATTTTTGACATGTTTCTGTCTAAATTAGACGAAAGAAGTTAAATGCGTCTGATTTTAATAAAAAGTACTAGGTATCTAGTAACTTTATATGGAACCTCCAAAAAATAAAGTTTTATCAGAAATGGTGAGGTTGTAGATGAGATACAAGTTCAACAATTTTATTGAAAAAAGGTGCACTTTTTTGATTTTAATAAAAAGTACTAGGTATCCAATATCGTTCTGTGGATCCTCCAAAAAATAAAGTTTTATCAGAAATGGTGAGGTTGTAGCAGAGATATTAATTCAACAATTTTATTGAAAAAAGGTGCACTTTTTATGATTTTAATAAAAAGTACTAGGTATCCAATATCGTTCTGTGGATCCTCCAAAAAATAAAGTTTTATCAGAAATGGTGAGGTTGTAGCAGAGATATTAATTCAACAATTTTATTGAAAAAAGGTGCACTTTTTTGATTTTAATAAAAAGTACTAGGTATCCAATATCGTTCTGTGGATCCTCCAAAAAATAAAGTTTTATCAGAAATGGTGAGGTTGTAGCAGAGATA
>NW_001854413.1:0-1686 GCF_000209125.1 Entamoeba dispar SAW760
GCCGCTCCTCCAGCCGCCGGGCGGCCCGGTAGATCGCCGTCGGCTCGACGTAGCGGCGGAACTCCGGCCGATAGGTCTGCATCAGCCGGTGCGTGTGCCGCTGTTCCCAGCGAAAGCCCTGGCCGACGAACAGCCGTTGCTGACTCACCGGCACGTCGCGGCTGGTCATCACGTAGCGCGGCAGGCGGCGGATGTTGCGGCGATAGCGCAGGATCGCCCAGGCATCGCGCAGGCGAATCGCGCCGAAGGTCAGGAAGGCCAGCGCCGAGCCCAGGCCGAGCAGCGGGTTCAGCGCGAGCGACCACGGTGCCACCAGGCACAGAATCGCGGCGCCGGTGCAGACCGCCACGGTAT
The DNA here is from genome assembly GCF_000209125.1 of Entamoeba dispar SAW760. Lineage (NCBI taxonomy): Eukaryota > Evosea > Mastigamoebida > Endamoebidae > Entamoeba > Entamoeba dispar. Next base: position 355 of record NW_001854413.1, read on the forward strand.
AAAGCTCCACCGCTGGCCGCAGCAAGACCTCGACCGCATGCGGTTGGGCCATTTGCGCACCTACTGCTCGACACCGGTGGCCGTGATGAGCACCGGGTAGTGGCGCAGGCCCAGGCGCTGGGCCAGGTCATCGCCGGAGGCCGGCGACAGGATCAGGCCGGGCGCCAGCCTGCGCAGCGCCGTCAGCGCAGCCATCGACTCCACGTTGACCACCAGGCCCACGGCCTGCAGCTCTCGCAGCGCCGCCTGCCGCTGCCGCAGCCAGGCGCGCGAACGCTCGTCGTCGCCGATCAGGAACAGCGCCGTCAGGCCCGGCGCCCGGATGACGCGGCGCTGCACCTCGCCCGGCGACAGTTGCGTCGAGCGCACCGGCAGCATGGCGGCTTCGGCGTCGGCCGTGTTGCCCGCGCGAGGGGTCGGCATCGGGGCCGGCGGCGTGGCCTGATCCGGCTGAGGATTCAGCGACCGGTAGTACGGCAGCGCGGAGTCGCCGCCGCGGTCTTCGACGACGATCAGCGGCCCGGAGACGGTCTGGGCGAAGATGGTGGTCGTGGACAGCAGCCCGATGGCGGCGATGAGGACGGTGTGGTTCATGGCGTGGTGGCCTGGAGAGTTGGAACGGGAACGCCGGGGTCGAGTACGCGGGTCAGGTGCCGATGCACACTGCGCCGGTATCGCGCCGCGGGTGCCCCGCCGGCGGGCCGGTGGTAGCGGCCGATGGCAAGCAGCCAGTCCTCGCCCGGCGTGTGCTGTTCGCGCAGGATTTCCGCAGCGATGGCGAGGTTGCGGTACGGGTCCAGCAGCTCGCAGGGCTGCGTGTAGCGATGCGTGTGGTAGCCGAGATTGACCTGGCCGAGGCCGGCGTCGATGCGATTGGCCGGCGTGTGGGCGAGCGCACGGTGCAGCCCCGCGCAGGCCTCGACGCGGGTGGCGTAGCGCTGTGGCGAGCCGGCGACGTTGAGCGTCCACGGCCAGGGGATCAGGCGCCCGCGCAGCATGGCGCCGCTCTCCTGCAAGGCCACCGCGTACAGCACGGCCGCCGGCACGTCTGCACGATGCGCCGCCAGTTGATAGGCCGGCGGCGGCACTTCCCGCGCCAGGGCGGCCAGCGCCCAGCCGACGGTGGTGAGCAGCAGCGCGGCGCTGGTGCAGCGGATGGCGACGCGGGACGGCCGGTGCTCCCGGCCCGGAGCACCTATTGCCGCTGCCATTGGCCGTTCACCTCGCGCACCACGGCCGGCAGATCGCCGGGCAGGCCGAGCGACAGCCAGCGTCCCGCATCGTGGTTGAGCGTGATGGTGCGGGCGCGCACCCTGGCCGGGTCGATGCCCG
>NW_001854412.1:0-5046 GCF_000209125.1 Entamoeba dispar SAW760
ATATTATGATCTGCCACAATAGTCATATCAATTATTAGACCAGTTTTATTCTTTTTATCTATTACATATATGTCTGGTCTTTTATGTTATTATTAATTACTTTTTGGCATTATTTGTTTGTTCAATATCATATTGATGTCGTTATATTGGAACACTGTTTCATATGGGGATTTCTTGTATTGTTTATTTCTTGTGTATTTTCTTATTATCCCATATGATAATGCCAATATGGTCATGTTTCTCCATTTGTGATTTCTTATCTTATGACAAATACAAGATAGTAGAATGTGTTCTACTGTGGCTATCTTGTATTTACAAAGTGGGCAGTACTTCAATCTTTCATTTTTTAATATTTTATCTTTCCTGTACCCACTAAATATTGCTCCATCTTGTATTTTAGTTAATTGAAGGAATGCATTTTTCTTTATGTTGATGGACTTCCATGCATTGATTGTAGTAGTTTTATCTACAAATTTTGACTCGAACCATCTTCTAAAATGTCTACTTGTTTGATTTCCATTTTTTGATATATTGGTTGGTCATTAATTTCTTTATTTTTACTACTACTTCTTTTTCTTTTTTATTTTCAATAAATTCATTTATTATTTCTTCTATTTTCGTTTCTGGGATCTTATGACCTAGTGCTTTTTTAATTCTATTCCATATTCCTTTCTTGGAATACCATCTATCTAATATGTTATTTCCTATTTCACTTTCTCTTGTACAATAGTACATTACTGTTCTGATTAATTCAATAACATATTCGTCCCTTAGGCTTATTAATCCTTCACTAATTTCATTTATATTGACATATAGATGGTCTTTGGAGTTACAACTAATGTATTTTGCCTTTCTTAAATATTTTCTTATCTCCAAATCCATTCTATCTAAGTTACATTCCAATTTACTACTGATGCTGAATATCTGAAGATGGGTATTACTTCAGTATTAATTCTTGTAATATATCTTCTATTACTACATTCATCAGTATTTATTTCTTCCATTTTCTTCATCATCTTTTCTTTGATGATTTTACAATTGAAGGTATCATTAATTTCATCTGACTGCCATACACCTAAATATTTATACAATTCCTCTCCTTCAATTATTGGGATGTTTTACATTCAATTTGGTATTTTATCAATGCTTTTTAATACCATTCCTGATTTATTTTCATTTCCATCCCTATTCCACTTATTATTTGTTTAATTTCATTGTGGATTGTTCCCATTTCTTCACTACTTTGTGTCATTATTCTCAAATCATCCATATACAATGTATTGTTTGATTTTGGGAACTTCTCTTCTATGATTTGAGAAATTATATTCATTTGGATGATGAAGAGTAGAGGGGGTAAGGAATCACAATGTAAAATTCATCAATTTAATACATCCTAGATATTCATTATATTTATATCATATGAATATCTTCAATCTGTTCATCATACTTTCTACAATGTCTATGATGACACCCTCTACATTAAAATATTTAAGTGTTTCTATTACCCATTCATGATTTACTGAGTCATATGCTTTCTTAATGTCATAATATGACTCTACATATTTTGGGTATTTCTCTTCTTTTTGCTGCTTTAACATATAATTGTTAATTAATCCTTCTTTATCAGCAAGAGATTGCAGTTTACATCATAACTGATTTTTACTAATTTTCAGTGATTCACTATTCATGTTAATTCTATTGTGAATCTTCTCTTTCAATATGGAGGTAAATATTTTCATTATTACATTTGTACAACTGATATGACGATAATTAGTGACATCGTTCATATCACCTCCTTTGTGGATTAGTATAGTTCTTCCACTTACCATGTCTAGAGGGATGTTTTCATTGAAGTTTAACCATTCATTGAAGATATTAAGAATGGACTCTCTTGATGATGATATTCTCTTCTAATAATACCCATATATAGTGTCAATGCCTGGTGCTTTCCAATTACTTATTTTCATCATAATTAAATTTAAATCATCTAATGTGATGATGACACTATCGTAATTCCTGTATCTTTCATTCCACGATGTGATTTGATTTATTTTCAAATGTTCTTTATTTAATATCACCTGTGTTTCATATAACGATTTCAAATATTCTAAAGTAATATCGTTATTTGGGTATATTTCATTTTGTGTTTCTTCTTTATTTTAACTTTGTTATTAGAATCAAACATGATTTTATTTGTATTGATTCTGACATTTTCATTCTTATTAAATTTAATTCTTTCTTTAATCATTATCATCATATATTTTAGGTACTTTATTCTTTTTGTGATTTAATTTTAATTTCATCTGCATCTTGTTCCTTTAATCTCATGATGCATTTTATTCTGTACCATTCCCTTGATTAGATATTCTAATCTATTTATTTTCCTTAGGATTTCTTTTACTTCATCAAATTTATCTCCTATAAATTTATTTTAGAGATAATAATACATACACATTGAAATCCTTTTCATATCTTCTTGCAGATTTTCTATTCTCCTGACCATACCCATTTATTATTAATTTCTCTTATTAATTTATCTGATTCTTTCATTTTCCAGTAATAATTAATATTTACACATTTATCTATTTTCATTTCTTTAACTTGAATGATGATAGAGTTAAGATATTCATCATCAATATCAGTAGAGTTATTTTTCATATTTATGTTTTTTATTATTGGATTACACTCTATTTTCTATGATTGAAATCATTTTCATTTTAATATATCTTTTAGTTGTTTATTTTATTCTATGTGACTTTTTAATATTATTAATGTATTCTTTCTCATTATTTACATTATTATTTATTACTTTTATTATATTTTCTATTTGTTCCCATCTTATTTTCTTATTTAATTTCTTATTTAACAAATTAATTGCAAAACAATACAACACATCAATTAAAATTCTATTTGTTTGATTTGTTGTGTTTTCTTCTCTTCTTGACTGATTATTATTTCTTGTTTTTTGATACTCAGTGTTTTGCTCTCTTCTTCTTCTATTTCCAGAATTGTATTTTTCATAATTGTAGTTTTATTCATTTATATTGTCCATGGTGATGATGTTCTCAGTATTTGTTGTGTATTTATCATTAATATCATTGTTTTCTTCTTCTTTATTTATGAAATAAAAAATAAATAATAAATTGATGATGATTTGATATTAATTGTTTTTGTTCTTCGTTTTCTCTTTGTGTATGGTCTAATTCTTTTCTTGTTTTTTTTGCAATCTCATAGTTTTTAATCGCACTTTTTTGATATACAGAGATTTGATTTTCTTTATCTCTTATGTTCTTCTTCAATAGCTCAGCACTCTTCTCCAGCTCAGCCTTCTTCTCTAGCACATCAGCCTTCTTCTTCTCTAGCTCACCACCTTTAAGGACTTCATCCTTCTTCAGCCTCTCACAGCTAGCTCGGAGCGTGAGGATGGTTTCATCCTTACCTCCTACTTCAATGTTCACTCTGTATTATGTTTCTTTTATTTTTCCTTGTAATGAATTATTTTCCTCTTTTAATTTAACGTTTTCTTATTTCATTACATGTAGTTTAAATATTGTTTATTTGTGTTTGAATCTTTTTTATTTCTTCTTCATACTCTTTCCTAATTGTATTTTGTGTTTTTTGAATCATTTCATTTGAGATAATTTGTTCTTATTCATTCTTTTTTTGTTTCAAATTATTTAATAATTTCTTCTATTTCTTTGATTTTATTTTGAAGAATGTTAATTTATTATTTGTTATATTCTTCTTCTTTATCTTGTGTTTTCTATTTATGTTATTTTTAATTTATTATTATTGTAGTTTTATTTCATTTCTTTGTTTTTTGTTTTTGATTCATTTTTCATTTGTTTTAATATCTTCTTCATTTATTTTGTTTTATCTTTGAATTCTTCTTTGTTTTTCTTTATTATTTTATTATTTTTTATTGAGTATACTTCTTGGAGAATATTATGCCATTTCTTTACCTTCATACTTTTTAAGTATTTCTGATTATTCTCATTTCTCATTTTCACTTCTTATTCTTTTATTTTTCATTTGAATTTCTTTTGTTGTTAATAATTTAGATTTCTTATTTGTATAATGTTTATTATCATTATATTTACTTTGTTTCTTATTTGTTTTTATTTGTGTTCTTCTTTTTCTATTCACTTTTCTCTTGTTATTTCTTTTATCATAATTATTATGCATTTTATTGCTATTTCATTCTTTCTTTTCTTTGAACTTGAATACCTGTTTCTTGTTTGATTTTCCTTACAAGACTCTATGGTATTACTCAATTCCATGGCAACAAAATTTGATATATATTCTGAATTGTTAAAAGGATATGAAAATAAAATAAATATTTTATTATATTTTTATTTATCTTTTATTTTTATTATTTATTAAAATAACATAATGAATGTGAATATTTCAAATTAAATAAAACAAGAATGAAATATGAACATTTTTATATTCATCATTTCATTCATTGATAGATGAAATGTTCATATTCATTTATTGATTTTATTTTATATTCTTTTTTAGTTTTTATATTTCAAATAAACAATAATGAATAAAAATCATTTCATTTCAATTACAATAATTCGTTGTGGTGTAAAACTATCTGGGTGTTGTTTTCCACAAAGTGCATTTGATATTCCTTTATATGAAAATGAAATTTGTTTACAATATGATTTTGTTTTATTATTTTCTTTATAAACACGAATATCATGTCCATATCCAAATGTTCCAAATATTCCATATCCAAATACAAACAAATAATCACTTGATTGACTATTTAAACAAAATGCATATTCTGGTTCTTCAATATCAAATTTATTCATTCCTTGTATTCCTCTTTTTGATTTTAATGAAAATAAAAATGATTTTGGATCATTTATATAATTATCAACTTTATCAATTTTCGTATTAACATATCCTCCAAATTTATTTCCATCTAAATCTTCAATGATAATTATTATATGTTCTTTATTTATTATTCTTTGATTAAATACGGATGTATTCTTATTCCAATTATCTTTATCTGAATCAAATAGTGTATTGAATACT
>NW_001854412.1:5146-6829 GCF_000209125.1 Entamoeba dispar SAW760
GTTTCTTTCTTTCTTCTTCTTTTTTCTTCTTTTCTTCTTCTATTATCTTCTTCCTCTCAAAATAATCATTATAATATGTTTCCCATTCTTCTTTATTTTTGTTAAATTCTTCCGTGATTTTATCTTTTTCTTTTGGTGTTCTGAATAGTTTGTCTTTCATGATCATTTCTTCAATTGAAATGATTTTATTGATTATTTCATTCCGTGTTTTACTTAGTACTTCTTCATCTGAATTACATTCTTCTATTATTTTGTTCATTTTATCGATCAATATTTCTGTTTGATTGATTGTTTCTTGACTTTTTTCTATTATTAGTTTTCTTCTTCTTTCTGTTTCATCAATCCTATCAAATATTCCTTCTCCTCTTTTAATAGCTTCTGAATATGTTTCATCTGGTTTTATTTCAAATATTTCATTTTTAATACATCCTAAATAATATTGATAATGTTTATTAATATCATCAATTGATTGTTGAACATTTGGAATTGTTTCTATCTCTTCTTTAAAGAAATGAGTGTTCTTGTTTATTAACTCTTCCATTTTAATTTAATTAATATCAGATTAAAATCAGATTCATAAATAATTAAATACACGTTTATAATACTCATTTTATTTATATTTTTATTATTTTAATAAAGGGATTCGAAGGTAGCACGTCAGAGACACCACACAGATCCCTAAAATATTTCCTTCCTTCGATTCCCCCAGTTATGGACTGGTTATGACGTTGCGTTTGGTTAGAAAAACATCTTACCCAATGCTGCAAGAATAGCAGTGTTTATTATGTACAATGACAGAATATCATTGACAATAAACGAATGGGTATTTATAAAGGTGTTATTATTACTTGTTAGAATACAAATATATTTGATAATATAAGAAAGATTATCAAAGGAAAAGGGTCAAGTGGATGAGGCTAAAAGAATATTAGCCCAAAACAATACAGTAGTAATTATATATTCTCCTTAAAATAAGAAAATAAAGAAGAAATTTAATATCCATCAAAATTAAATAGAAATTAAATAATGAATATTTAAATAAGGGATGTTTAAAATACTCTATTCCACATCAAAAATGAGAAAAGAAACTTCTCACAGTTCAACAACTAAAAGCAAAGAATAAGCCAATAGTTGAAGAACAAATACATTTAAAGCTCAGGGACGGGATTAGTAGTCTCCGCTGAGCAAGGAACAATAGAAAATATTTCTATTAACACTTAATTATCTACTTTTTATTCATTTATTTCTTATTTGTTTTTGTTCATTATGATATTGTTTATATGTTCTTTTTGTTTTATTATGATATTTATTTCTATTATAATACTGATTATTTCTATTTGAATTATTGATAAAATAGATGTGATAATGAAAATGAATGAAGTGATGAATAAAATGATTCATTTAATTATTAACAATTGTTATGATGATAGATGTGGTGATAATTATTATTATTATAATGTTTAATGTGATAATTAATTTATTTCCATCAATACAGACAATAAATATTTTCACAGATTTTTTAATCATTTATATTTCTTATTTGATATGATTTCTCCTTCTTTTATTATTGATTTTTATATTTTTTGTGGTCTCTCCTGTAATGCATCTTTTTTATATAAAAATTAATCTTAAATAATAAAAAAAACGTAGAACAGTAGTTGATTGCTTTATTTAAATATTTAC
>NW_001854411.1:0-1505 GCF_000209125.1 Entamoeba dispar SAW760
AATAGAAATATGTTTTATGATGTCATCATACCATCAATTATTTACCATCATCAGTTGTAAATCGGAGATTATGTTTTATAAATGTACATCATTAACTAACATAACCATACCACCAACAATTACATCATTTGGAAGAAGTTGTTTCTTTAAATGTGGATGTGAAGAAATGTTAAAGAAGAATGAAAGAATACCAAAAGAATGTTTTTATGAATAACAATGAAACAAACAAAGAAGAAATCTAAGAAATACAAGAGAATGATAAATAAAATGATTTGAAATTAATTTAATGAAGACAATAAAATTATAAACAGAAACAACAATAATAAGAAATAAACAATGAATAAAAATACAAATAATAATTTAATTGAATTTATTTGTAAATATATTGTATTGTAATCAGTAAAATAACATTAGTAAATGGTTTGATAATTATTATTTATAAACACCATTCATTGTTTATTATCTCTTCTTTTATTTACATTATTGAAATTAGATAAATTACAATCACAAAAAAAATATAAAAATGTTTTTTAATTTTCATGTTATATATTACAAATTACCAATATGGTAAAAATGCCGAATGTTATTATAATAAATCTCATATTTATTTATAAGTTCAATTTCATTCTAAATTATTCCTTTTTATTTTTATGTTTTTAATAACAAATTTAAAATAAATGTTATTATAATAACATTTATTTATTTTGTTATTTTAATTATTGAAATATTTTATTTTTATTTTATGATAATTTATTTATTTCTTCATTTTGTGTCATTGGATATATTTATTCATATTTCTTTAATCATTTGTGTTATAATAATTGATTAAACAAAATATAATAAGAATGAATTAATATTTATTATTTATTTCTGAAATATTTTCATTTTATTCTAATTTTTTTTGTTTTGTTTAGTTTATATTTATTATTGAATTATTTGATTTAAATATTGTTTGATATATTCTTTTTATTATGTTTTTTATTTTATAATTTGTATTTCTAATTATTTATTTACAGTATATTCAATTAAACTTATTAGATTAGAATATTCATTATTTAATATCTTATTTTATTATCTGAAATCATTATAAATTTATTAATTCTATAATAATCAATTAATATTATTAATAAACATTGTTGAAATGATTTATTTAATAATGATATATAATATAAAACATCATTCAAATAATAAAATGAAAGTATTAATAATATGATATTATTCATATTAATATTCATAATAATTGTATAAATATTAATAATTAAATAATTTAATGAATTAAATGATTCAATACAAAATAATAATATATTATTAAATATTTGAATAACATATTATAATTATTGATTGTATTTTTATTCATATATATTTTATCAGTATTTAGAATATCATTATTTAATAATATCAGAATAAAATTAAAATATTTTTAAATTCATTTTGTAATGATAATGAATATAATTATTTCTATGTTTATTACACTTTATATTTATATCTATTTATTATTTATTTCA
>NW_001854410.1:0-3730 GCF_000209125.1 Entamoeba dispar SAW760
AAATATTTGAGAAAGTTACTACTATTGAAAACTCTAAAGGAATGTTTGCCTTTGTTAAATATGAACAAATGGAAAGTGCAATTGAAGCAATTAATAAAGAAAATGGAAAAGAGTGGTGTGGTAATTTAATTGTAGTTGAATTCTCTGAAACTATCGAATCAAAAAGAAATAGAAGACAGAAAGCTACGTTAAAGAAACATTGTCAAAGCTCTACTCTTCTTCCTCATACATCTCAGAACCAGTCATACCTTCAAATTACATCTCCAAAACAAAAACACATCCCCTCAGAACCAGTTCATCGTACATCAAAGTCCTACACAAACTCTCTTTCTTCTCAACAACTTGATTTTTTATTTCCTGCTCCTACATCTGCACGTCATATCTCACAGTCATCGTCTCCAACAACTGAGATGTTTGTTTCTCACCACTACAATTTGTCTCATCAACTCAATCACGTTTCTCCATTTGATGCACTCACTCCAGACAATGATAAAGAAACAAGTGATTTGCCTATATTCAGAGAGTTAGTATCACCAGCCTCTGAAAAAAAGAAATAGTTTTTCAATTCCTCTTTATTTAATTATTGTGTTGTTCAATACTTTATCAATTCACTCTTTTTTATTTTTTGTTTTTATTTCAAATAAACATATTAATATTTTCATTTCATTTCAATTACAATGAACCGCTTTGGTGTGAAATTATCTGAACCACAAAGTGCATTTGATATTCCTTTATATTCATATGAACTTTGTTTACAATGAGAGTCTTGTTTGTTATAGAATTTCTTTAGATAAACATCACCACAAAAACATCCAAAATTAAATAACCAATCATTTGATTGGCTCCATAAACAAAATGCACGTTGTGGATCTTTAATATCAAATCTCATCATTCCTTGTGTTCTTCCATTTGACTTTAATGAAAATACAAATGCATTTGAATCATCTACCCATTTATCAACTTTATCAATTTTCACATTAACATATCCTCCAAATTTATTTCCATTTGTATCTTCAATAATAATTATTATACGTTCTTTATTCATTATTCTTTGATCAAATACTGATGTATTTTGACTCCAATTATCAATATATGAATCAAATATTATATTTGATACTTTTCTATTTGTCCATTTTTCTATTTGTTTCATTTCTTCCATTGTGTTCATTCCTTTCATTATTCTTAATCTTTCTTCTTCTTTTCTTTTCCTTTCTTCTTCTTGTTTCTTTCTTTCTTCCTCTTTTCTTTTCCTTTCTTCTTCTTGTTTCTTTCTCTCTTTTTCTTCTTCTTTTTTCTTCTTCCTCTCAAAATAATCACTATAATATATTTCCCATTCTTTTTTCTTTTTATTAAATTCTTCTGTGATTTTATCTTTTTCTTTTGGTTTTCTAAATATTTTATCTTTCATTATCATTTCTTCAATTGAAATGATTGTATTGATTAATTCATTCCGTGTTTTACTTAGTATTTCTTCATCTGAATTACATTCTTCTATTATTTTCTTCATTTGATTCTTTATTATTTCTATTTTATTTATTGTTTCTTGACTTTTTTCTATTACTAATTTTCTTCTTCTTTCGGTTTCATCATTTCTATCAAATATTCCTTCTCCTCTTTTAATAGCTTCTGAATATGTTTCATCTGGTTTTATTTCAAATATTTCATTTTTAATACATCCTAAATAATATTGATATTGTTTAGTAGTATCATCAATTGATTGTTGAATATTTGGAAGTGTTTCTATTTCTTCTTTAAAGAAATGAGTGTTCTTGTTTATTAACTCTTCCATTTTAATTTAATAAATATCAGATTAAAATCAGATGATTAAATACTTAAATACACGTTTATAATACATCACTTTATTTATTATTTTATTATTTTAATAAACATCATTTCATTTTATTCATTAAATTAAATGTTACTTATTTTATTAATATAATATTCTTTATGATTTGAATGTAGTATATCAGAGAACCACACAAAACCCTAAAATATTTACATCATTCAAATACACCAGTTATGGACTGATTATGACGTTGCGTTTGGTTAGAAAAACATCATAATCAATACTTCAAGAATAACAGTGATTATTAATTACAATGACAGAATATCATTGACAATAAAAGAATGGGTATTTATAAAGATGGTATTATTACTTATTATGATACAAATATATTTGATAATATAAAATTATCAAAGGAAAAGGGTCTAGTGGTTGATTCTAAAAAGAATATTAACCCAAAGTAATACAGTAGTAATTATATACTATCCTTAAAATAAGAAAATAAAGAAGAAATTCAAACCCATTAAAATCAAAAAGAAAATAAATAATGAATATTTAAATAATTGATGTTTAAAATACTCTATTCCATATCAAATAAATGAGAAAATGAAATTATCATAATTCAACAACTAAAATCAAAGAATAAGCCAATAGTTGATGAACAAATACTTTTAAAACAAATGGATTAATTAATCTCAGCTGAGCAAGGAACAATATAAAATAAAATTATTAACATTAATTAACTACTTTTTATTGCGATCCTTTTATCAATTCAGAAAATACATCATATTTTGATACTATGGATATTGAGTAATGTTATAGAGTGTTGTAAAGAAAATCAAACAACAAACAGGTATTCAAGTTCAAAGAAAAGAATGAACTTCAATAGCAATAAAATACATAATAATTATAATAAAAGAAATAACAAGAAAAAAGTGAATAGAAAAAGAAGAATACAAATAAAAACAAATAAGAAACAAGGCAAATATAATGATAATAAACATTATACAAATAAGAAATCTAAATGGTTGACAACAAAAGAAATTCAAAAGAAAATTAAAATAATAACAAGAAAATGGGAAAAAGGAGAATACGAAGAATTACTTAAAAAATAAGAAGATAAAGAAAAGAAATGGTATAATATTCTCCAAGAAGTATATTCAATAAGAAAGAAGAAAACACTAGAGAAAATCAAAGAAGAAATCAAAGGTAAAACAAAAGATTGGAAAAGTGAAGATATTAAAACAATCGAAGAATGAATCAAAAACAAAAATCGAAACAAAGAAATGAATGACAGATGTAAAGCTGCAAGAATAATAAATGAAAAAGAAAATAAAAGGAAAACACAAGATAAAGAAGAGAAAAAGGAAGAAGAAGGCAACAAAGAAGAAATTAACACACTTCAAAATAAAATTAAAGAATTAGAAGAAAATATTAAATAATTTCAAACAAAAAAGAAGAACGAACCATTTCAGATGAAATGATTCAAAAAGCACGAGGTACAATTATAAAAGAACTTGAAGAAAAAATAGACAAGATTCAAACACAAATAAACAATATTCAAACTACATATAATGAAATAAGAAAATTCTAAATTAAAATAATAAAATATTTCATTACAATCAAAAATAAATGAAATATAAAATAGAAATAACACATAACGATGAAATCATTATTCTCTTAGTTAATTATGAGATGAAGAAGAATGATGATGATGTGTTGAAGAAGAACATAAGATATAAATAAAAATAAAACACTGAATATCAAAAAAGTGCGATTCAAAACTATGAGATTGCAGAAATAACAAGAAAAGAATTAAACAATACACAAAAAGAAAATGAAGAATAAAATCAAATAATATCAAACATCATCAATTTATTATTTATTTTTTATTTCATAAATAAAGAAGAAGAAAACAATGACTCTAGTGATAAATACACAACAAAT
>NW_001854410.1:3830-6178 GCF_000209125.1 Entamoeba dispar SAW760
CATGAGATTAAAGGAACAAGATGCAGATGAAATTAGAATGAAAGCACAAGAAAGAATAAAGTACCTAAAATATATGATGACAATGATTAAAGAAAGAATTAAATTTAATAAGAATGAAAATGTCAGAATCAATACAAATAAAATCATGTTTGATTCTAATAAGAAAATTAAAATAAAGAAGAAACACAAAATGAAATATACCCAAATAACGATATTATTTAGAATATTTGAAATCATTATATGAAACACAGGTGATATTAAATAAAGAACATTTGAAAATAAAACAAATCACCTCGTGGAATGAAAGATATAGAAATTATGATAATATCATCAACACAATGGATGATTTAAATTTAAGAATGATGAAAATAAGTAATTGGAAATCACCAGGCATTGACATTATATATTTGTATTATTGGAAGAGAATGTCATCATCAAGAGATTCCATTCTTAATATATTCAATGAATTGTTAAAATTCAATGAAAACATCCCTCTAGATATGGTAAGTGGAAGAACTATATTAATCAACAAAGGAGGTGATAGGAACGATGTCACTAATTATCGTCATATCAGTTGTACAAATGTAATAATGAAAGTATTTACCTCCATATTAAAAGATAATATTCACAATAGAATTAACATGAATAATGAATCATTAAAAATTAATAAAAATCAATTATGATGTAAACTGCAATCTCTTGCTGCTAAAGAAGGATTAATTAACAGTTATATGTTAAAGCAGCAAAAAGAAGAAAAATACACAAAATATGTAGAGTCATATTATGACATTAAGAAAGCATATGACTCAGTAAATCACGAATGGGTAATAGAATCACTAAAATATTTTAATGTAGAGGGTGTCATCATAGACATTGTAGAAAGTATGATGAACAGAATGAAGATATTCATATGATATAAATATAATGAATATCTAGGATGTATTAAATTGATGAATTTTACAATATGATTCATTATCCCCTCTACTCTTCATCATCAAAATGAATATAATTTCTCATTTCATAGAAGAGAAGTTCCTAAAATCAAACAATAGATTGTATATGGATGATTTGAGAATAATGACACAAAGTAATGAATAAATGGGAACAATCCACAATGAAATTAAAGAAATAATAAGTGGAATAAGGATGGAAATGAATGAGAAGAAATCAGGAATGGTATTAAAAAACATTAATAAAATACCAGATTGAATGCAAAACATCACATTAATTGAAGGAGAGGACTTGTATAAATATTTAGGTGTATGGCAGTTAGATGAAATTAATGATACATTCAATTGTAAAATCATCAAATAAAAGATGATGAAGAAAATGGAAGAGATAAATACTGATGAATGTAGTAATAGAAGATATATTACAAGAATTAATACTGAAGTAATACCCATCTTCAGATATTCAGCATCAGTAGTAAATTGGAATGTAACATAGATAGAATGGATTTAGAGATAAGAAAATATTTAAGAAAGGCAAAATACATTTGTGTAACTCCAAAGACCGTCTATATGTCAATATAAATGAAATTGGTGAATGATTAATAAGCCTAATTGACGAATATGTTATTGAATTAATCAGAACAGTAATGTACTATTGTACAAGAATGAAATAAAAAATAACATAATAGATAGATGGTATTCCAAGAAAGGAATATTGAATAGAATTAAAAAAGTACTAAGTCATAAAATCCCAGAAACGAAAATAGAAGAAATAATAAATGAAATGAAAATAAAAAAGAAAAAGAAGTAGTATTAAAAATAAAGAAATTAATGACCGACAAATACATCAAAAAATGGAAGTCCCATCAAACAAGTTGACATTTTAGAAGATGGTTCGAGTCAAAATTTGTAGATAAAACTACTACAATCAATGCATTGAAGTTCATCAATATAAAGAAAAATATATTTTTTCAATTAACTAAAATACAAGATGGAGTAATATTTTGTGGGTACAGGAAAGATAAAATATTAAAAAATGAAAGATTGAAGTACTGCCCACTTTGTAAAGACAAGATATCCACAGTAGAACACATTCTACTATCTTGTATTGGTCATAAGAAATCACAAATGGAGAAACATGACAATATTGGTATTATCGTATGGGATAATAAGAAAATACACAGGAAATAAACGGTCACGAAATTATGCATTTCATTCGTATTCATCATTATATTATTATAATGTTTTGTGATGTTGTTAATTATTTCATAATTGTTGTATAAATGTAATGAATGTATTCATTGTTTGTTTAAAACATGGTGTTTATGATTGTTAGATCATTGAAATGAATTATCATGTTGCAAATTAATTCTTGTTAATTGTTTAAAAGGTAAAAAA
>NW_001854410.1:6278-12922 GCF_000209125.1 Entamoeba dispar SAW760
GATGGATATCATTGAACATTACTTCTACCACAAATAAACATATGTTGTTGAATTATATGACGAAGACTCATTGACGGGATTAGTCTCCCCTGAGACAGGAACAATAGAAACAAGTTCTATTAATACTTAATTAATTGCATTTTAAAATGATGAAATAATTATGAAAAAATAAATTAGAAAAGAAGAAGAATATCATCAAAAGAATAAATTAAAAAGAAAGAAAAATTATACATTAATAATTTGTTAATTCAATTTCATTTTGATGGTCAAGATCAAAGGAATCCGAATCCGAATCAGAAAAATCAAGATAATCATGTTGATTTTGAGGAAGATGCCAAGAAGATTGAAAGAAGAGATTACGTTCATTAATTGATTTTATTGTATTATAAGTTTTAGAAATATTTTTGTAAGCGATTTCTTCAGCAATATGATTAGATGAAGGAATAAATTTTCTTTTTAAATGTCTCCAAAGGAAATCTTTTGAAAATAAAATTAAAGGAATAAGTAATACTAAAGCATAAAAAACAGGAGTTTGAAGCATTTGAATAAAAACATTAAACCAAAACCAATTATCAAAAGAAGGGAAGAGTTGTTGAATAAATAATAAAGTAATAAATAAAATAATAGAAAAGAATAAAGCAATAAAATTGAGAATAGTATAACGTTTTGTAATAAAAAAAACTTTTAAAGTAACAACAATAAATATAGATATAAAGATAATAAAAGTAAATTCATCATAATTAATAACTTTTCCATTAATTAATAAAGAATCATTATATAATACAACATAAGAAATAAAAAATATTGTAAAAGAAGATAAAATTGCATTAAATAACCACCAACAAAATGAAATAGGTGAAATATAATCTTTATTTTTATATAATTTTGGATATTTAAATATTATATAAGGTGGAATATCTCTATCAAAAATTGAAAATATTAATATTGGTAAAGAAGTAAATAAAGTATTATATTCTATTTTAACACTTTTTGGAATTATTTGTATTATTGAATTTCCACAAAACATATTATATATAAATTCACACATTATAAGAATAATATTTTTATATAATAAATAAAATAATGTAATTCCTATTTGTCTATAACAATATCTTCCATGAATTAATATTAATTTAACTAAAAATCTAAATTCTGGAATTGAATAATCACAAATTTTTGTTGCTTCATTTTCTTTATCTTTAATTATTCCAATTCCAATATTTGCTTTATTAATCATATCAATATCATTTATTGAATCTCCAATTGCTAATATACTTTTTTTTTCTATTTCTTGAATTATTTTTACTATTTTTCCTTTTTGTTTTCTTGTACATTCACAAAATATAGCATTTTCACTATATTTTATTATTTTTTGAATTTTCTTTTTATTTTTTTCTTTTAAACAATATTCTATTGATTTTCCATCAATAATTAAATTATTTCCTCTTTCTTTTTTATTTTTTTTTCTTATTTGATATTCTTTTTCTATTTGTTTTTCTCCTTCTTCTTCATTTCTTATTTTAATATTTGTTGTTATTTTCTTTTTATTTATTATTCCACTTGATTTTCCTACATTTATTGCTCTTTCTCTTTTATCTCCTGTAACCATCCATACTTTAATTCCTGCTTCTTGAAATTTTTTAATACTTTCTTTTACTCCTTTTTCTAATTTTTCTTCAACACATGTAATTCCAATTAATATTATATCTTTTTCTATTTCTTCTTCTTTTTCTCCTTTTTCTACCCATTCTATATATTCTTCTATTTTCATCTTTTTCATTCCTATAATCATTGTTAAATATCCTTCTTCATTAAATTCTTCATTTTCTTTTAAAATTTTCCCATTAATTGCTTTCATTTTTATTCCTTCTCTCATATGTTTTTCTCTTCCTTTACAATATACTTTAATTTCTTTTCCATCATACACTATTACTATTTTTTTTCCTTCTTCTCCTTCATATCTTTTTAATATTCTATATGTTATTTTTTTTTCTCTATTATTAATTGAAATACTTTCTTCTGTACTTTCAATTATTTCAAATCCACATTTTTTACTTCCTGCAATTATTGCTAATTCTTCTTTTGTTTCACTAAAATATTCAATTTCTTCTTCTTCTTCTTTAATTTCTACTCTTTGACATATTAATAATCCTTTAAAAAATTCTTCTATAATTTTTCCTTGTTTTCCTTTTTTTTGATAATCTTCTATAATTTCTTTTGTTTCTATTTCTACTATATCAATTTCTTCTTCTTCTTCTTTATTTTCTATTATTTCTTCTTCTTCTTCAAAACTTTCTTCTTTTTCTTCTTTTCCATATATTTTTCCTCCTATTGAACATTTTGTAAATACTAAATATTTATTTGTTAATGTTCCTGTTTTATCTGTTAAAATATGACTTATTCTTCCAAGTTCTTCATTTAATCCTGCATTTTTTCCTTTTACTTTTCCTTTTTTATTTTTCATATCTTCATCTCTTTCAATATTTCTTTTTTGAATATTTCTTGCTATTTCTATTGTAATAATTACTGATATTGGAATAATACTACTATATTCATATATTCTTTCTAAAATTATTTTCCATTTACTTTCTTTTTTATAATTAATATACCATCCTCCTTTTTCTTCATTCCATCTTTTATTTAATTCACTTGAAATAATTCCCATAATAATAAAAATTATTATCATTATCATTATATAAAATTCTTTCATATTATCAATATAACTTCTTTTCTTTCTTCTTTTTTCTTTTTGTATTCCTTCTTTTGTTTCTTTTCCAATATAACATGCTAAAACAATAATTCTTTCTTTACTTCTTATAATACTTCCTTTTCTTATAAAATTTTTTATTCCAATATTTTCTTCTTCTTTTCCTATATAAACTTTTCCTTCAAATTCTTCTTCTTTTTCATTAGGTTCTTCAATATAAAAACTCATTTCTTCTTTTCTTATTTTTTCTTCTGTCTTTTCTCTTATTATTTTAATTCCTTCTTTCTTTTCTAATTCATTTCTTCCATTAATTTCACTCGTTTCAATACTTGTTTTTCCTTTAAGAATAATACAATCACATGGTACTATTGAATTCTCTTCTAATTCAATCATATCTCCTTCTTTAATATCTTTTATTTCTTTTCTTTTTCTTCTTTCTCCTTTTATTATTGTTACTTTTTCTTTATTTTCTTCTTCTTCTTCTTTAATTCTTCCATATTCTTCAATCCATTCTTTTATAATTGTTATTCCAATTAAAACAATTAATGGTGCAATTGTTGTTCCTTCTTTCTCTTTTGTTATTATTCCTTCAATAATACTAATAATTAAAAAGTAAATAAAACTAATTCTTGTTATTTCTTCAATAATAATTTTTTTAATTATCCCAATTTTCCCATATCCTCTACTTCTTGTATAATTCTCTTTAACATGT
Organism: Entamoeba dispar SAW760; assembly: GCF_000209125.1. NCBI lineage: Eukaryota > Evosea > Mastigamoebida > Endamoebidae > Entamoeba > Entamoeba dispar. The sequence continues at coordinate 9,698 of NW_001854410.1, forward strand.
TTTTTTGTACTTTGTTCCATATTAACATAAATTGATCTTGTGAATCTTTTTACTTCTTCTTTCTCTTCTTCAAATTTTGTCATTTCAATCTCTTTCTCCATCTCTCTTTTCTTCTTTATATCTTTTTTTCTTTTTTTTCTTTTTTTTTTTTCATTTCTTTTTCTACTTATTCAACTAATCTTGATTCATCATTATTTTCATTTACCCAACTTTACTTATTTTTTACAACCTTTTATTTAATTCAGTGATGTCTTTTCTAACTCCTTTCTTTCTATAAATTTCTCTTTCAAAAATATGTCTCAATAATTAAAATCTACTTTATTCAACAATCCAACTATTATTTGATGAAAGTTTTATTAAGAAATTGTTAATATCAATACTGATTATGTAGAAATGGAATTTATTCATATTATTAAAATAAACTTTATGAAATAAATTATTTCAAAGATAGTCTTTCATAATGATTGAATTATTTTATATTTCTTTTGTTGTTTTTCTTATTTGTTTATTCTTTCATTTAGTTCTGATGACTTAGATATCAACACATCATTATTAATTATTATTCTTCTTTTGATTTTTTTATTTTTTATTTAATCATTTAGTGTTTATGTTTTATTCTTATTAGCTCTCACACTTCAGCTCCTATCTTATTCATTCTTCATATCATTATTTCAAAAAACAATCCTTGTTTTTGATAAATAATTTATTTCTTTTTTGTTATTTCATTTTGTTTTTTAATATTTTTTAAAAATAAATAGGGGAAAGAATAGAGAAATAACCCGATGATAAAGTGTAATTTTGAGGAGAAGAAATAGAAATAAAAAATAGTAAGAATATAATAAAAATATACTATAAGAAAAAAAAAGAAGGAAAAAAAACAAAAAAAGAAAAAGAAGAAAAGAAACATGGAACAACGCTTAAAATTTGTAGGAACAGATGTGAGTGGGAACAATCAAAATGCAATGACTATGGATGAAACGTCAACAGAAAAAGCACCTAAAATAAATGCACCAAAAAGTGTTCCAAAATTCAATGGAAGATATCCACAACCAACAGAAGAACAAAGAGAACGTGATAATAGATCAGTTTGTGTTACTAATCTTGATCCAAATGCTACTAAAGAACAACTTCAACAACTCTTTTCCACTGTTGGGAATGTTCTTTTAGTCACTCTTCCATTAACAAAAAGTGGAGTTTCTAAACGATATGCATACATTGAATTAGATTCAGTTGAAGCAAGAGAAAGGGCAGTCACTAATTTAAATGGCACAAAATTAGGGGAGAATGAAATTAGTGTTGCAGTTAAACGTACTAATATCAAAGACTATAATAAAAGAAATGACCCAACCACTAAATTAATTAAAACATTTATAACAGTTTTACGTGGAACACGAGGAATGAGAGGAGGATATAGAGGAAATAATCGAGGGAATTTAAGATAAGAAAGAAAAGAATATAATTGAAAAGAAAATAAAGAACAACAAAAGTTGATATTTATTTCATTTTGTATTTATTTATTTGTTTTATTTTGTGTTATTATTTATTCATTCTTTTATTTTTTGTTATTAAAAATAACATTTTCTATTAAGATGATATTTGATATATATTAACTTCTTATATTATCTTCTTTTTTTTTCATTCACTCATTTATTAATTTAATTATTCTTTTGTTTCATATCCATTTATTAATTAAAAATGAAAATGAAATTCTAACAGAAGAATGAGTTCATTAATTTTAAATATTTATATTTATTATTTAACATTTAAAATACAATATTTATAAATATCATTATTAATATATTTTTTTATTCTTTGTTTCAATATTTCATTATTCAACATTATTCCTATTAACTCATTAATTCATTATCAAATTATTTATTTATGATTTGATTTTAAATTTTGTGTGTTTTATTTGTTTATATAATATTCATTATTCAATTATAATATAATGAAATCAATTAAATATGTTTATTTAGAGAATTATATCATTAGATTCATTTTATTTATACTAATTTAACAAGAAGTATTCTTCATTGTTTATTCACAATGATTAATTAATAGAAGTTAAAATGAAATAAATATTATAATTATTTTGATGAAATAAGATATTGAAGAAAATAGAAAAATGAATAAGAATGAAGAAAAAGAAATAATTAATATTTTGTGTAATAGTTCATTAAATACAGAAAGAATAATGTATAAATAACAATAAATGAAATATAAACAAATAATTAATTTCCATTTAATAATTAATTGATGTTTTTATTTAATTAAAGTATTTTATATAATAAAAACAGAATAAGAATTGATTAATGATTATATCAAATTATTTTGTATAGAAATAATAAAATAACATAATAATTAACAATGAACATAATTTTAAAATAATAATGATTTGAATTATGAATAGAAATTAATTATTCTTTTCATACCATTTTATGAAACAATTTTAATGTTATTATTGTTATTTAATATTTATATATTTCATGAATATTGAATATAAAGTGAAATTTAATTTATTATTTCATTCTATTTATTATTGTTTACAAAAAATATAGAATAAACTAATGAAATTATTGATTAGAATACAATAAGTTAGAACACAGATAATGAAAAGAAAATACATAAGAGAATATAATTAAAGAGAAGAATTGAGATAGAAAACATCAATTATTTAAATTATAATGATTATTGTAATTACTGATATAACAGAGTGGAGTAAAAGAGGATAATGAGATAAAGAAGTAATACACATATAAATATATTCAAATCAACATAAAAGAATGTACAATGTTATAAGAAACAATAAAGATATGAATTAGTGAAGAAATATTTACAGAAACTGAAGAACAAAGAATAAAGAAATGAGAATGAAGTTGAGGATAGAAAGATAAAATTCAAGAAAGTACAGAAGAGAATAGTAATTAAATTGAAGAAAAACATAAAACAGGAGATGAACAAAATGGTAAAGAAGAAAATGCTCAAGAGGAGAAGATCCATCATAGAAGAAATAAGAAGAAAGAAATAACAAAGGAATAACAAAAAGAATGACAAAAAGAGAAAAGAATGGTAATGAAGAGAAAATAAGAAAATAGTAATAAAGAAAAGAAAGAAGAAGCAAATGAGATTGATGAAGAATACTAAAGAATATAAAGAAAAAGAAAATAAAGAAAATATGACAAAAATTAAATTCGATGAGAAATGAATGATAAATATAATAATATT
>NW_001854409.1:0-20009 GCF_000209125.1 Entamoeba dispar SAW760
ATTCCAAAAGAACTTATGGATGATAAAATGTTAAGATATTATAATCCAAGTGGAAGATTTGTTATTGGAGGACCAATGGGAGATGCAGGATTAACAGGAAGAAAAATTATTGTAGATACATATGGAGGATGGGGAGCACATGGAGGAGGAGCATTCTCAGGAAAAGATTCAAGTAAAGTTGATAGATCAGGAGCATATTGTGCAAGATGGATTGCTAAGAGTTTAGTTCATGCAGGACTTTGTCATAGAGTTCTTGTTCAATTAAGTTATGCTATTGGTGTTTCACATCCATTGAGTATTAATGTAAATACATATGGAACTGGAATTTGTGATGAAACATTATTGGTTGATATTGTTAATAAGAACTTTGATATGAGACCAGGAATGATTATTAAAGAATTAGGATTAACAAAACCTATTTTCCAAAAAACAGCAGTTGGAGGACATTTTGGAAGAAATGATCCAGATTTCAAATGGGAATTCCCAAAAGAATTAGAAATTCCAGCTGAACTTAAACCAAAATTGTTGAAGAATGAACCATAAATTTTGAATACTTTTTAAATCAAAAATATTTTTTGTTTCTTTTATTCTTTTCCTTTAATGTCATAATGTGACTCTACATATTTTGTGTATTTCTCTTCTTTTTGCTGCTTTAACATATAACTATTAATTAATCGTTCTTTAGCATCAAGAGATTGCAGTTTACATCATAATTGATTTTTACTAATTTTTAATGATTCATTATTCATGTTAATTCTATTGTGAATCTTCTCTTTCAATATGGAGGTAAATACTTTCATTATTACATTTGTACAACTGATAGGACGATAATTAATGACATCGTTCATATCACCTCCTTTGTGGATTAGTATAGTTCTTCCACTTACCATGTCTAGAGGGATGTTTTCTGGGAAGTTTAACCATTCATTGAATATATTAAGAATGGACTCTCTTGATGATGACATTCTCTTCCAATAATACCCATATATAGTGTCAATACCTGGTGCTTTCCAATTACTTATTTTCATCAGGCTTAGATTTAGTTCATCCATTGAGATGATGACACTATCATAATTCCTGTATCTTTCATTCCACGAGGTGATTTGTTTTATTTTCAATGTTCCTTATTTAATATCACCTGTGTTTCATATAACGATTTCAAATATTCTAAAATAATATCGTTATTTGGGTATATTTCATTTTGTGTTTCTTCTTTATTTTCATTTTGTTATTAGAATCAAACATGATTTTATTTGTATTGATTCTGATAATTTCATTCTTATTAAATTTAATTCTTTCTTTAATCATCGTCATCATATATTTTATGTACTTTATTCTTTCATGTGATTTAATTTTAATTTCATCTGCATCTTGTTCCTTTAATCTCATGATGCATTTTATTCTGTACCATTCTATTGACTAGATCTTCTAATCTATTTATTTTCCTTAGGATTTCTTTTACTTCATCAAATTTATCTCATTTAAATTTATTTTAGAGATAATAATACATACACATTGAAATCATTTTCATATTTTCCTGTAGATTTTCTATTCTCCTGATCATACCCATTTATTATTTATTTCTCTAATTAATTTATCTGATTCTTTCATTTTCCAGTAGTAATTAATATTTACACATTTATCTATTTTCATTTCTTTAACTTGAGTGATGATAGAGTTAAGATATTCATTATCAATATCAGTAGAGTTATTTTTTATGATAATGTTTTTTATTATTGGGTTACACTCTACTTTACCTTCTATGATGGAGTTCATTTCATTTTAATATATCTTTTAGTTGTTTATTTTATTTTATGTGATATTTTAATATTATTAATGTATTCTTTATCATTATCTACATTAATATTTATTACTTTGATTATATTTTCTATTTGTTCATTTCTTAATTTCTTATTTAATTTCTTATTTAACAAATTAATTGCAAAACAATACAACACATCAATTAAAATTCTATTTGTTTGATTTGTTGTGTTTTCTTCTCTTCTTGACTGATTATCATTTCTTGTTTTTTGACACTCAGTGTTTTGCTCTTTTATTTCCAGAATTGTCTTTTTCATAATTGTAGTTTTGTTCATTTGTATTGTCCCAGATGATGATGTTCCAGTATTTGTTTGTATTTATCATTAGTCATTGTCTTCTTCTTCTTTATTTATGAAATAAAAAATAAACAATAAATTGTTGATGATTTGATATTATTTGATTTTGTTCTTCATTTTCTCTTTGTGTATGGTCTAATTCTTCTTTTGTTTTTTCTTCATCTCATAGTTTTCAATCCCACTTTTTTGATATACAGAGATTTGATTTTATTTATCTCTTATGTTCTTCTTCAACACATCATCATCATTCTTCTTCATCTCATAATTAACAAAGAAAATAATGATTTCATCGTTATGCGTTATTTCTATTTTATATTTCATTTATTTTTCATTGTAATGAATTATTTTATTATTTTAATTTTGAATTTTTCTTATTTCATTATATATAGTTTGAATATTGTTTATTTGTGTTTGAATCTTTTTTATTTCTTCTTCAAATTCTTTCCTGACTGTATCTCATGCTTTTTGAATCATTTCATTTGAAATGGTTCGTTCTTCTTTTTTGTTTGAAGTTCTTTAATAGTTTCTTCTAATTCTTTGATTTTATTTTGAAGTGTGTTAATTTCTTCTTTGCTGCTTTCTTCTTCCATTTTCTCTTCTTTATCTTGTGTTTTCCTTTTATTTTCTTTTTCATTTATTATTCTCGCAGCTTTACATCTATCATTCATTTCTTTGATTTTTGTTTTTGATTTCTTCTTCGATTGTTTTAATATCTTCACTTTTCCAATCTTTTGTTTTATCTTTGAATTCTTCTTTGATTTTCTCTAGTGTTTTCTTCTTTCTTATTGAATATACTTCTTGGAGAATATTATACCATTTCTTTTCTTTACCTTCGTACTTTTTAAGTAATTCTTCGTATTCTCCTTTTTCCCATTTTCTTGTTATTCTTTTAATTTTCTTTTGAATTTCTTTTGTTGTTAACCATTTAGGTTTCTTATTTGTATAATGTTTATTATCATTATATTTACTTTCTTTCTTATTTGTTTTTACTTGTATTCTTCTTTTTCTATTCACTTTTTTCTTGTTATTTCTTTTATCATAATTATTATGTATTTTATTGTTATTGAAGTCCTTTCTTTTCTTTGAACTTGAATACCTGTGTCTTGTTTGATTTTCTTTATAAGACTCTATAACATTACTCAATAGCCATGGCAACAAAATTTGATGTATATTCTGCATTGATAAAAGGATCTGAAAAAAACAAAGAAAAAGTAGATAATTAAGTATTAATAGAAATATTTTATATTGTTCATTGTTCAGTGGAGATTAATTAATCACTTTGTTTTAAAAGTATTTGTTCATCAACTTTTGGATTATTCTTTGATTTTAGTTGTTGAATTATGATAATTTCATTTTCTCATTTTTGATGTGGAATAGAATATTTTAAACATCAATTATTTAAATATTCATTATTTAATTTCTTTTTGATTTTAATGTGTTTAAATTTCTTCTTTATTTTATTATTTTAAAGAGAATATATAATTATTACTATATTACTATAGGTTAATATTCTTTTTAGAATCAACCAACAGACCATTTTTTTGATAATCTTATATTATCAAATATATTTGTATCATATTAAGTAATAACATCATCTTTATAAATACCCATTCTTTTATTATCAATGATATCCCATCATTGTACATAATAAACACTATTATTCTAGCAGTATTGATTAAGATGTTTTTCTAACCAAATACAACATTATAATCAGTCCATAACTGGTGTATTTGAATGATGATAATATTTTAGGGTATTGTGTGGTGTATCTGACACACCACATTGGAATCATAAAGAATAATATAATAATAAAAAATAAGAAATAATCATTCTTATTCTTATTATTTATTATATTTATTTTATATTTTATTTTATATTGATTTTTATCTTTTCTTAACATCACTCATTTCTTCTTTTTGTCAATTTTTTCTGTTCTAAACATCATTTATTTCTTATTTTTATTCTTTGTTATTATTATTTTATATTAGATGATCTTTTTATCATTTTATATTTGTTTGTATTGTTTGTTTATATTTTATTATTATTATTTATTGTTGTTTATCTTATATCATTTATTTATTATATGTTGTATTGTTATTTATCAATGTTAATATGAAATGAATAATAATGAATAAATATAAAATAAGAATAAAATGATATAAGAATATAAAATAAATAATAAAATAAGAAATATATAATAGATATAAAGATAAAAGAAGAAGAATAAAATAAAATAAATATAAAATAATATAAATAAAAAAAAAATAAATAAAAAAGAATAAAATAAATATTTTATTATATTTTTATTTATCTTTTATTCTTATTTCTTTTTATTATTTATTAAATTAACACCCTCATTGGGTGTGAGTATTTCAAATGAAATAAAAATAAAACCAGAATGAAATATGTCCATTTTTATATTCACCATTTCATTCATTGGCAGATGAAAGAAATGGCTGTTCATATTCATTTATTGATTTTATTTTATATTCTTTTTTATTTTTATATTTCAAATAAATAATAATGAATAAAAATTATTTCATTTCAATTACAATAATTCGTTGTGGTGTGAAATATTCTGGATATTGTTTTCCACAAAGTGCATTTGATATTCCTTTATATTCATATGAATATTGTTTACAAGATGATTTTGTTTTATTATTTTCTTTATAAACACAAATATCACCACCAATTAATCCATATCCAAATGCAAACAAACAATTATGTGATTGATTATTTAACCAAAATGCATGTTGTGGTTCTTTAATATCAAATTTCATCATTCCTTTTATTCTTCCTTTTGATTTTAATGAAAATAAAAATGATTTTGAATCATTTACCCACCAATCAACTTTATCAATTTTCTCATTAACATATCCTCCAAATTTATTTCCATTTGTATCTTCAATAATAATTATTATATGTTCTTTATTTATTATTCTTTGATTAAATACGGATGTATTCTGATTCCAATCATCAATATCTGAATCAAATAGTATATTCGATACTTTTCTATTTGTCCATTCTTCTATTTGTTTCATTTCTTCAATTGTATTCATTCCTTTCATTATTCTTAATCTTTCTTCTTCTTGTCTCTTTCTTTCTTCTTCTTTTCTTCTTCTCTCTTCTTCCTCTTTTCTCTTCTTTTCTTCTTCTTGTTTCTTTCTTTCTTCTTCTTCTTCTTTTATCTTCTTCTTCTCAAAATAATCACTATAATATGTGTTCCATTCTTCTTTCTTTTTGTTAAATGATTCTGTGATTTTGTCTTTTTCTTCTGGTGTTCTGAATATTTTATCTTTCATCACCATTTCTTCAATTGAAATGATTTTATTGATTATTTCGTTCCGTGTTTTACTTAGTATTTCTTCATCGTTATTACTTTCTTCTATTATTTTCTTCATTTTATCCTTAATTATTTCAACTACTTTAATTGTTTCTTGACTTTTTTCTATTATTAGTTTTCTTCTTCTTTCTGTTTCATCAATCCTATCAAATATTCCTTCTCCTCTTTTAATAGCTTCTGAATATGTTTCATCTGGTTTTATTTTAAATATTTCATTTTTAATACTTCCTAAATAATATTGATATTGTTTATTAATATCATCAATTGATTGTTGAATATTTGGAATTGTTTCTATTTCTTCTTTAAAGAAATGAGTGTTCTTGTTTATTAACTCTTCCATTTTAATTTAATGAATATCAGATTAAAATCAGATGATTAAATAATTAAATACACGTTTATAATACTCATTTTATTTATTATTTTAATAAACATCATTTCATTTTTATTATTTTAAATTAAATGTTATTTATTTTTTATTATTTTAAATAACATTATGGATTCGAATATAGCATATCAGATACACAACACAATACCCTAAAATATTATCATCATTCAAATACACCAGTTATGGACTGATTATAATGTTGTATTTGGTTAGAAAAACATCTTAATCAATACTGCTAGAATAATAGTGTTTATTATGTACAATGATGGGATATCATTGATAATAAAAGAATGGGTATTTATAAAGTGGTATTATTACTTATTAGAATACAAGTATATCTGATAATATAAGAAAGATTATCAAAGGAAAAGGATTTAGTGTTGAGGTAAAAAGAATATTAACCTATAGTAATATAGTAGTAATTATATATTCTTCTTAAAATAAGAAAATAAAGAAGAAATTTAATACTCATCAAAATTAAATAGAAATTAAATAATGAATATTTAAATAATTGATGTTTAAAATATTCTATTCCACATCAAAAATGAGAAAATGAAATTATCATAATTCAACAACTAAAATCAAAGAATAATCCAAAAGTTGATGAACAAATACTTTTAAAACAAAGTGATTAATTAATCTCCACTGAACAATGAACAATATAAAATATTTCTATTAATACTTAATTAACTGCTTATTTATTCTTTTCCTTTAATAAATTAAATTATCTATTCTTTGATAATTATTTTATAATTATTATTTTTCTTTACTTTCTTTTACTTCTTGAATTAAAATCAATTTGTTCTAAATCATTAAGTATCATTTAATTTATTATTATTACCTTTTTACTCCTTCTCGATTGTGTTAAGATGGCTCAGGTTATGAAAAAATTTCTATGATTGTTTTTGAACAATCATTATTGTTTGTAGATTCTTTTATAAGTGACAAATTTGAAAATAATTCTTTTCTCTTCCCATAAAGTACTTTTTATTGAAAAGAGAGATGACAAATGGTGTTTTGTAAAATATCGTCTATAATAATTACAAAGAATTCACAAAAAGAATAAAAAGAACTTAAAACTATAATCAAAATAAATGGAACAGAGTACAGAAGATAAGAAAAAAGGAAAGCCAAGTAAAGCAGGAGATGAAACAAGTCGTATTCGAATGAAGAAAACATTACACAAACATCTCACAGACCTTATGAATGCTATAGGAAAGAAGATGACATTAAATGAACTAGTGGGAATATTATATGAAGACTTTATTCAACACGGAGACACTAATAAACGATGGACATTAAATAAACCAACTCAATCATCAAATGTAAGTGTATTAGGAAAAGAGTTTTATTTATCAGAACAATACTATAAATTACTGTTTGAAGGATTATATTAATTATTGATATTTTTAATTGAATTGAAAAGGAATTTTTAACGATTCAATTTTTTCAATCCATCTAGTTGGTGTAATAACTTTGGTGCCATTTCATCTCCAACTGGGACTTTGTCCTGAAGAAATTGGAGGGCTGATGCATGATCATATGAAAATAATGAAAAATATAATTGAGCTAAAATGTTAGATACTCCACGAGCAATTTCTGATCGTTGATTCTTTTCTGCTTCTCTCATAACAAATTCCAATAACTCACCAATATTTAATCTTGTCATTTCTTTTCTTAATATAAGTTGACCATAACAAAGGAGTGATTCACAATAGCACAATAAAGCATCATCTGTTCTTTCATCATTGTTTAATTTATCTCCTTTATGTTTGAGAGTTCTTGCATCTTCTGAAAGGTTACGTTCAGGTAGTTTCTTTTTAGAATCTTCTTCTTTTGTTTTTTGACTATGACTATGTCTTCTGGCTGATCGACTATTTGATCTTTTTGATCTATGTGGTGATTTGTTTTCACTACTTCGCTTATTATCACTTCTTCCTTCTGATGACTTTCTTTCAATTTCTCTTCCACGAGAATCCTTTTCTGTTACTTTACTTTCTGTCTTTTCATTTTCTTTTGCCTTTTGGGAATGGTTTAACGAAATTGTCATTTTGAGAACAGGTTTCTTTTCAGTGGCTTTTGGTGTTTCATCTTTCTTATGAAACTTTTGTTCAATTCTGTAGATCATATCTTTGTTTTTAGACGGTTTAATTGCTTTTGTTGTTGTGTCATCAGTAAATTCAAATTCTAGAAACGTTTTCATCACGTTATAAATTTCTTCATCATACATGTTTATTCCCAAACGATATTTTAAAAAGATTTTTCATCAGTTCTTATAAAATTTTTGAATAACAAAAAATTATTTCAATTGTGTTATTAATAAATCAAGAAAAAAGCCACAAAGTTAGATAAGTAAGGATAATTGATAAAATCACTGACACACCAATTAATTTTATATATTTTTCTTTTATAATTGGTTCAGCTAAAGTATAAATATTAGTGGTATTAAAAGTTTTATTTTCATAATGACTAACATTCTGTATTCTTTGAAAAGATGTATTTGTTTGTTTTATGACTGTTGTGTTTATAGTATTTTTGATTGAATTTGTTTTATTCTTTGAATGTGTAGCATTTAATTCTTTTTTAATAATTTCTAGATGTGTACTATTGAGACTTTCAGGATATATCATAATCTTCTTCATGTTTTTCTGTTGTTCTATCATAGGAGTCATTCCAAAGAATAAAGTGATTGAAGAAAATAACATTAAACCTATTGCAACAAATTTATTCATTAAAAGAATAACGAGTTAAAGACTTCTATTAATTCAATGGATATCAATAAAAATAGAATAGATGCTAATTATTTTATAAAAAAGATATAAAATTAAATAGATTTTTATTTCTTATTAAAATAGAATTTATTTTTTAAATAACATAATTTAAAAAAATGTTATATGAAAAGGGTTGTTTTACCCTTTTATTTTTTTAAGAAAAGTGATAAAGTGTAATGAAAGGACAAAGAAAACATAGAGCTGTTGAAGGAAATGAAACACCAGCAAGTAAAAGTCGATTACCTCTTGAAAAGGAGATGGAAGAAGCTCAAAAAACACACAAATCAGTACGAGTAAAAAGTAAAAAAGTCGAAAAACAAGATGAAGCAGTCTTAAATGAGCAAGAATCAAAAAAAATTGTTAAGTCAGCAATGAAACAATTAAAAGAAGAAAAAGATGCAATGGAAGAAGAAAAAGTGAATGAACATCAACAAATTGAAGAATTAGAACAAGATGAAGCACAAATGATGGAAATGGAAGACCTTGAAAGTGATGATTTTGAAGATAGTGAAGATGATAAAGATAATGAAGAATATGATGTTAATATTGATGAAGAAACAAAGAAACTTCTTTCAGCATTTTCTCAAGATGTTCAAGTGGTTGATGTTAATACAATGATTTCACAACAATATGAAGATATTAAGAAAGAAGAAAAGAAAGAAAAACAAAAAGAACAAAATAACCAAATAGAAGGAAAAGAAAAGACAATAAAAGAAAAAGTTTATCCACAGAAAGTTAAAAAGATTTTTGAAGAACTTGGAACTTTTCTGAGTCATTACCATGTTGGAAAATTACCAAGAGTTTTTAAATTACTTCCATCATTTGAAGAATGGATTCCATTATTACAAATGACTAATCCATCACAATGGACTCCACATAGTTTATTTGCAGCAACACGTTTATTCCTTCATACAACTAATTCAGAAACAGAACAATTCTTCAAAGTCTTTTTATATCCAATTATCAGACATTCAATTCATCAAAACAAAAAATTACATTTTCAAGAATATTTAGCACTTAAAAAAGCAGTTTACAGACCACAAGCATTTTTTAAGGGGTTAATTTTCCCTCTTTGTCAAGAGAAAGATGTCACTCTTAAGGAGGCTACAATCATTGCATCTATTTTACACAAGGTTTCTATTCCTTCAAAACACAGCGCAGTTGCACTTTATAAATTGTCAACAATGGAATACAATTCTACTCAAGCTCTGTTTTTGAAAACATTATTAGATAAAAAATACTCTCTTCCATATGCTGCTCTTGATGCTGTTGCTAATTATTATATTGGATTTATTGATAAGAAAGTTGATACACCACTATTATGGCATCAAGGATTGTTAGTTTTTGTTCAAAGATATTCCAAAGACTTTAAACCACAACAAGTCCAACAATTATTACGTTTATGTCAAGTTCATAGGCATCACGCAATTACCCCATTAGTTATTGTCCAGTTACAGAAACAAAAGGATTGATTTAAATTTACACTTTTTTGATTGATTTACTGTTGAAAATAGTTATTTATTATATAAACAATAACTTGACATTAAAAAAAGAGTTCACCCTTTTCTTTTATTACTCTTCTTCTTTTGAAAAACAAAAATTTTATTTTAATAAAGAGTGTTTTAACATAAAATTATCCTCTTGAAAACTTTAATTAAAACCATATCCTTTTCATCACTAAAATCTATGTAACAATGTTTGTATTTAATTTGTGTTAGAACAATGTGTTTTTAATTTAAATTTAATTGTAAAACATCCCAATTTATTTCATTGAAAGGATAAGAAATAAGTTTCTAACTTAGTTCAGTAAATTTATTTTTTGGACAGGATTTAATCTTATTGAGTCAAAAGTCACCTCCAGATGAAAAGCCAGTACATATTTAAGAAGAGAGTGTGAGTGAATAGACGGTATGGAAAACTCAAAGGGTAAAATCTGGTTGAGAGTTCCTTCGAATGTTACAAACGATGTTATGTTTCGTTATTTTAATTGTATTGGTAATATTCTAAGCTTCAAAATTTGTTCTATTGATGATAAAAGTAAAGTGGTAAAGTTAGTTTATGAAAGTGAAGAGGACTGTGAAAAGTTGAGTCACTGTGCTCATAATGTTTGCCTTTTTGATAATGAGTTCAAAGTGACTGTGCTGAAGCGGGAAGGGAAGATCTATGGAACAATGGGAACGGATGGAGTTGAATTAAAAAAAAAACATAAGAACACTCAACTAACAGGATCAAAGTATGATGGTATCCACCTTGATTACCCATTAGGGTGGATGTGAGGTTGACTTTTAATTTCATTTTGTTTCTAAGAAGTTTTTTGCTGAAAAAAGTATTGTTCACATTAGTACAACTTGTTTAGTGAACCAAAATAACTTAGTTTTTAAAAAAAAATAGAAATTGTTATAAACAATTTTTAGAAATAAGTTGAGGTTAATGAAAAAAAGAATTTGTTTTTAGTATTGTAAAAAGAGAACTCAAACACTATTCAATTAGATTAGATGACAATAAACTTTCATCTGAAAATAATCATTGTATTATTGAAAGTGTTATAAATTATTATAAAAATAAACAAAATTTAATCTAGGTACTATTTTACATAAACAAAGGAAGGACAGACACTATATTGAGAGTTAATTAGATATAAAGTTACTTGTTATGAACAATAAATTTACAAGCAATCTATTATTGTCAATTAGAATATCTTTTTATAGTAATTAGACAGAAGACAAATTCAAAAAAAAGAATAAAACAATCATATTCTGTACAACGTAATGACAATGAAGATATTTCAGACTATATTTTAAATTAACATTTAGCGAGCGTGAATAAAAAGAAATGGATTTTTATTGTGATGTATTACAAATTTTTAAAAAGGGGTATGTTTTTTTCTAGTAAAAATTTGGTAAAAGAACTTAGAATTAAAAAGAAAATTAAATGAGTGAACAACCACAACAAACCAAAAAAAATAAGGATTTTCTCAAGTTATATTTTACGCGTGAACAATTACAAAAAATACCTGTGTATATTATATTTCCATTAATTGGTATTACTTACATTTTAATAATGACATTAATTATCTTTCTTTTACCAAAGGTATATGGAGATGAAAGTCATTATATTTTTTGGTTTATTCTTGGAAATATTATGTATTTTTTAGTTACG
The DNA here is from genome assembly GCF_000209125.1 of Entamoeba dispar SAW760. NCBI lineage: Eukaryota > Evosea > Mastigamoebida > Endamoebidae > Entamoeba > Entamoeba dispar. The sequence continues at coordinate 11,776 of NW_001854409.1, forward strand.
TATAATTTTTATCAATGTCACTATATCACACCTGAATGTATACCTGAACAATATTATAAAATTAATGAAAAAGACAAAGAAAAATATGAATATTGTGATAATTGTAAAATTTATAAAGGAGATCGAGTTCATCATTGTAATACTTCAAATAAATGTATTTATCGATATGATCATTATTGTGGATTTATTGGTAATAGTTTAGGATTTCACAATTATAGGTATTTCTTTCTTTTTCTTTTTTATTTATGGATTTCTATGTTAATTGTTGACTGTCATGTTTATTTATTATTTACTCATGTTGATATAGTTTGTTACACCTCTTTGTTTCTTTTCGTATTTGCTGTCTTTTATCATGAATTTTATAAGTTTAAAAAAAAAACTAATCTAAATAGTCACAACTCCCATATTTCGTGTTAGTATTTATCTCACTCTTCTTTGGAAATTTGACTTTTGCTTTGACAATGGAAATGGGTTTTATTGCTATAACAATTACTTTTAATTATACCTCAAAAGAATTAGTAGAAACACTAGCAACACTTTTCAAAGAAAAACGTTGGACCCCAAACAAACACTATAAATCAATTTTATTAAACTGGAAAGAAGTTATGCAAGTCTCTCCTTCAGAACCTTTGTTTTTAGGTTTCTTACCAACTTCTCCTCGTTTTAAGGATAATAAGAAACTCTAATCCTCAAATTTGGTTTTGAAGTTTTTATTTTTAATTTTACTATATAAATATTTTAGTTAGTTTAATGTTCATTTAAAGAAGAACTGTTAATTATAACAGAATAAAATGAAAAGATGTAATCCTTTCACCTTCGGATACTTTAATGAAAGACCAAGTGTTGAAGAACAAGAAAGTTTAAAGGAAACACCTACGGCATTACACATTGTCGTTTATAAAAATAGATTTGATTTTATTGACTATATTGTTCATACATTAGAAATTGATGTAAATTGTATAGATGAAAAGGGAAATACGCCCCTACACCTTGCTTGTGCCCTTGGTTTTTTGGAGTCTGTTCAGAAATTAATAGAATTAGGAGCTGAACCAATGGTGTATAACAAAAAAGGAGTCATTCCTCTCTTTAGTGCTTTAAGAAACAATCACCTCTCAGTTGTTATTTATTTGATTGAGCATTGTAGAAGAGAAATGTTAGCAGCAATAGACTTACGAGGATATTCTGTTCTTCATTATGCAGTATTTATTAATAGTTCAGAATTTTTAGATAAATTAAATAATTTCTGGTGTATTACTGATTTAGTAAATAATAATTGTAATGATGGAATATCTACTCCTCTTCACATAGCTTCTAGATATGGAACAAATGAATCACTCCAATGGTTATTGAAACATGATGCTAATACAAAAATTGAAAATGAGATGGGTGAAATTCCACTTATTGTTGCAATAAAACATAAACAAACTAGCACAATTAATATTCTTCTTCCATTGTCACCTCTAAATGTTCCCGATAACTATGGCCAACTACCAATTCATCATGCAGCATCAATAGGATACTTATCATTAATTAAAAAACTTATTGAGTTAGATAATGATTCCTTAAATAAGACTGACACTAATGGTAATTATCCCTTCCACTGTGCTCTCAAATCAAATGATATCAATACTATTGATTACTTTTATCCTAATAAACACTACTTTTCTAAATCAAATTCATATGGGATGACCCCTTTGACATTAGCAATTGCATGTGGAAATACAAAATCATTAAAATATTTACTTACACAAGGAGCCTCTCTACAAACTAAAACTATTTCTGGAACAACTCCATTACTTTGTGCTGTGGCTCATGGAAAACTAGAGATAGCGCAACAATTATTCAATATTGATCCAAGTTTTATAAATGATAGAGACTATAATGGAAATACTGTTTTTCATTATGCTGTTCAAAATTCTAACTTTTGTGTTGTCAAATGGTTATACTCACTTGCAGGTCAATTATTTAGTCAACCAAATTTTATTGGAGAAACACCTTTGCATATTGCATGTTTGACAAAAAAGTTAAAAATGGTAATTTTGTTAATAGAACAATACCATCATCCACTTGTTTGTTTTACAACTACACAAAGAAGTCCTGTTCATTATGCTGTTTTGGGAGGTGGTTATGACATAGTTAAATATTTACTTAAAAAAGCACCAACAACCACCTGCCAACCAGATAAGAATAAACTCAATTTCCTTCATTATTGTTGTAGTAAAAGTTTCATTTACTTACTTCCATTAATTTTGAAAAAATTCCCATTATTAATGAACTTTCAGGATGGGTGTGGTAGAACACCATTACATATTGCTGTTATCAAAAATGATGCACTAGCAGTCTCAACTCTTGTTGAGAATGGTTGTAATTGTACGATCAAAGATATACGAGGATTGACACCTGCTGAAAGTGCAATTAATAGAGGATATATACATTGTTATAACATCATTCAAAGAGTTCCAAAAGAACGTTGGACAACAATTAAGAAAGTAGAAGTAATAAAACAACCAAATAAATTTGACAATGAAAAAATACTTTCATTAGTTATAGGAATGCACGTCAATGTTGTTTGGATTCATAGAAGTGGGTGGGCAATTGGTATTGATGAAAGAGGAAATGCAGGACTATTTTCTTTAGACAATTGCAAAAGTATTGAACTAAATCCTATTGAAAGACAACAAGTAGAAGCAATTCTAAAAAAGAAGAAATTCATCAAAAAAGATTTTGAAAAGAAGAGCAGAAGTCAATCAGTAGCAATTTCAGGCAATATTCTTGAATTTGATGAAGTTTTAACCCAAAGTAAATAATTTAAATAAAATCACTGTTAATAGTTTTTGATTATATTTTCTCTCATTCTTTGGAATTTTCTTCATTTTCGTCGTTTCAGTATTTTTAGAACTTTATTGAAGGAAAAGGTTTATTTATATAAACTTCGACTTTCATTTGTTTATATAATGACTAACCATACTTCTGAAACAGAATTTAAGAGTCTTTGTGAAGGAAAGCTTTTCTTTTGTGATTTCCCTGAACTTGCTGTTGATGATGAAATTTTAAATGAAAAACTTGTCAAATATAATAACGAATGGAATGCTCAAAAAAGAATGGAAATTTTTAAAACTATAGTTGGTCATGTAGGAGAACACGTAAAAATGATAGGACCATTCTATTGTAACTTTGGAAGATACATCAGTATTGGAGATAATTGTATTATTAATTTTAATTGTACTGTTCTTGAGGGAGGACCTGTTACTATTGGAAATAGAGTTCTTATTGGTCCAAATTGTAATTTAATTGGTATTTCTCATACGACTTGTGAAAAAATAAGAAATTACGGTGCTTGCACTGCTTTAGGAAAGCCAATAGTCATTAAAGATGGTGCATGGCTTGGAGCTGGAGTTATCGTACTTCCAGGTGTAACTATTGGAAAGAATGCAGTGATTGGTGCAGGAAGTGTTGTTACTCATGATATCCCAGATGATATGATTGCAGTTGGAAGTCCAGCAAGACCAATAAGAAAAGTTTCTGAATATCCAGACTGGACTCCAGATCAAAGAGATGTCCCACTTAATTGAGAAATGTTTTTTATAAAACAAGATGAATTATTATTCAATTTTATCATCACTTACAGTTTCAGAAGAATTTTCATGAGGTATTAAGTCAGCTTGTTCTAATCTAATATTTTTGTCATCAGAACACTCTTTTGCTTTAAAAATATCTTCAAATAAAGAAGACAATTCATTTAAATTTTCTTCATTAATATACTCTTCTATCATCATTCCTTTTTTATATAAACGAATACACTTATAATTTTGAAGTGTTACTTTTGCAGTTTTTGTTTTTGTTAATTGAATTGTCCACCCTTTTTTTAATAAAAGATATAATAATGCATTAGAATGTAATACAAATCCATTTCTTGACTTTCTTTTCTTTTCACTAACATTTCCCTTTGGTGCTTTATCTTTATTCTTTTCCTCAACAACACTTTCTTTTTCTTCTTTAATCTTTCCTTTTGACTCCATCAAACTTAAATTATTTTTTTAAGTTCTTTCTATGTTTTCCATTTTTTTCCCTAAAAATAAAAAAGAAATGACAAATAAAAAGTAAACTTCTTAGCAACACCCATCTTTCTTTTCTTGTTCAACTTGTTCTTGTGTTTTGTTAGTGCTTTGTTTTTGTAGTTTGATTGTTGGTTCATTTGTAGTTGTTTGAACTTCTGTTTGGAAATTACGAGATTGTAAAATACTTTGAACCAGCCCCCTAAACGCGGCTTCAACCTTAACATTCAACTTAGCAGATGTTTCAAAAAATTCATATCCTCGTTCGTTGGCATATTGTTTCCCTTCTTCATATGAAACCTCTCTAGATTCCATTTCCAAATCAATCTTATTACCAACAATCATGACTTTAACACCTTGAGGACAGTATGAACAAACGTCAGTGATCCAATCTTGTACAATTTCGAAACTATCCCGACTAAACAAAAAGTAAGTTTTATAAATTTTCTTATTTTTCTTTTAAAAACCATTTTGACTTTTTAAGGTTTAGTGAAAATAACAAACCTAGTAATGTCATAGACAATTAATGCACCTTGAGTTTCTCTATAAAATTGTGCAACAAGAGATCTATATTGCTCTTGACCACACTACTAAATAAATACTATGTTATTTTATTTTTTAAGAACTTACTTATATGATAATAACACACAAAAAATAGTATAAAATAACAAACAGTATCTTTAAGTGTCAAATCAACAACACATTGATCAAGATCCATTTTGTATCTAAACAAATCTGTTCCAGATGTAGATTCTGTTGACTCATCAAAACATTTCTTTTATGTGAGCACATCTTTCTTTTCATTTAATAAAATCAATTAGTCACAAACATTGACAAGTTGATTAGCTAAACAAGTTTTCCCAACTCCAGAACCTCCTACTAAAATAATCTATATATCAATGTTTTTTCTTAAACGTTTTAGTGATTTAATTATTTCTCTCAAACTGTTAATGGAATGACGGATTTACTCATCTTTTTGTTGTTTTTGATAATTAAAGTTCTTCTTAAAAAGGGTTAATTTAAACAGAAAAAATTTTTTTATTCTCCATCATTCGTAATCTATTTCTGGAAATTATGTTATATAAAACTATATAAAAATTATTTAAACTTCATTAAAATCAAAAATAAATTATCGATGGTTGATTTAAAAAAAAATAACTTAAACATAAATTTTAGTATGAGATTTATTAAACTATTAACTTTAATATTTTATCATACAAAAATTAATAATATCCCACTTCATTTAATTTTCTTAATATAATGAAGTACTAAATCATGTAACTCTAAAAAAACTTTTTTTTAGTGTTTTACATAACTACTGATGACTAAAAAATTGAAATTCAATACTTTAAAACTCCTCTTTTCTTACTTTATTTGTTTTTTTCTTTCATTTTAAAAATTCTGTTTCTTATCACGAGGTTTATTTTATTGCTTTCCCTTTAAGGGTACCTTTACTTTACATCAAATAATTTTTTCTTTTACTAACAAATGTTACACCCATTGATAAAACAATGACAAAATAAGGTGTTGTGTTGTTCAACTTGATGGATGAGTTATTAATGAGAGTACTTTTTCTATCAAAACTTGAACTTCTTGGGTAGAATTGAATTTATAATAAAAAAAGAAATATTTTTGAAGTTGAACTTAAAAATAAATAATAAGATTGAAATAAGATTAAAAAAATGAAAAGTGAAAATGAAATGAGTGAAAAAGAGATTGATTACTTCTTAATCATCATCATGTCTTCCTCTAAGTTGGGTGTTAATTTGTTTGGTCATTAATGTTCTCTTGTTTTGTTCTGAAACTCCAATTTGGCATCTGCAATTATTGGTAATTTCTTTGCTCTTGCTGAAATAAATAGCATCAAGAATTTGTCTCATTCTACTTTCCGTTTCTTCAACAAATGTACCAATATTAATAATATGAGAATCCTTTTGAGTAGTAGATAATACCTTTTCATTTTGTCTAGTAAGCGATCCAGCAAATCCAACTTTACCAGTTGCTTCACAGTCTGTTTCCATATAAAGAATTACTGTTGATGTAAGTCTATATTCTGCTTTTGATGACCCTTTTGGAATAACTTCAATTACATTAATTGAATCCCATGTTCCTTTCATTGGATTTCCTTTCTTACTTTGGTCTGCTGTTTTCTTCATTAAAACACAAACAGCAAATCCATCATCAATATCCCAACAGTATACACTATGGACTCCTCCTTCATAATACATTTCTCTATACATATCAAATGCATCATTTAAACTAATTTCTAATTGTCTCAGTTCATCACTTGGAAGTCCTCCTTCTGGGAATGCTGGGAAATATTTGTTAGAAAATGGTGATCTATATGAATCTCCATCTCTACAATAATCACATATCAAAAATGACTTCTTAGCAGTTGTATCTTCAACAATTTTTAATGGTTGGTCTGTTGCTGAAAGAAGATCATCTGTTAAATCTGGGCAAAGATCTATTAACATTTGAAGATTATCTTCTACCTTTTGTGGGGGAAGTCTTCTCATAAGATCTAAAGCATAATCAAGTGGGTCTGTTTGTGACATGTATTGTACTTTTTCAGTTCTTTTTTAAGTTTCTTCTGTATTTCTCCAACTTTATTAGTTCCTTTCTATTTTTATTTTTCTGTTTCTTTATTTTATAAATAACATTTATCTCAATAACAAAAATATATTTATGATATATTTATCAAAATCTATTTTTTTCAAATTTAGTTTTTGATTAAAATTTTCATTTCTTGGAAAACTTTTGTATTGGAGAATTACTGAATATTATATTTTAGACATTAATAATGTAATATATAGTTATTATTTGTATGTAAAATTTAAAGACCTTCAAAGAATAAGAAAGGAACTTCAAAAAAATTGGTAGAGTTTTCATGAATAAGGAAAAATCAGAGAATCAAGAAGAATTAAATATTTAGAATAAGATTGAAAGAAATGAAAAAAGATTTTTGAAAAGAAAAATGAGAGAAAATTCAAGAAAATGAAAAAGATCGTTGGAAATGTCCAAACCCTTCAATTATTTAAACCCAATTTAAAGAATTAAAAAACACAATTAAAGAAGAAGTGGTAATGTCAATATTTAAACCAGTTGAAAGGTCATTGTATGAAGTAATAATTTATAATGAGCCAAGTGTTATACAATCTACACCAAGTCCTATCATAGAAATACCAGAAAGCAGAGTTATAAAAACACCAAAAATTGTTAAAGCAATTATTCCAAAGAAAGGAAAAGGAAAAAGGTTTTGGAGTCCTGAAGAAAAGGCATTTGCAATTGAAAAAGCAAAATTAATTGGATTATCTAAAGCAGCAAGAGTTCTTCAAAATGATTATTGTAATATTTATGGAGATTTATCACCAAGTACTTTACAATATTGGGTTTCAAGAGATAAAGAAAATATTTCTCATTAAAAGAATAAAATAAATAATTAAGTGATGATAGAATTATCTTATAATGTTCAATGTTCATTGCGGATTAATTCTATCTTTGTTATTAATTAATTTGAGTATATGTGTTCTATTATGATTGAAGTATTATTCAATAACATCATCACTCATGGTTTTTAATTTCTTTAATGATGTTAATTTCGATTTTTAATTATTTAATGAATTTAATATTTTCAAATTTTATTAATTAATTTATTGAATTTATTAATTATTTTGATATATTTTATTTTAATCATCACATTATTCATTTCTTTATATTTATTTCTTTTATTCAATTATATTCTATTAATATTGTGATATATAATAATATTCATATCAAATAATCGATTATTTTTATTCTTTTTATTTATTACATATATATCTGATATTTTATGATATTATTAACTACTTTTTAATATTATTTATCAATATCATAATAATATCATTGTATTTGAACATTGTTTCATATATTAATTTCATATATTGATTATTTCATATATATTTTATTATTATTTAATATGAGAATACAAATATTATCATATTTTTCAATTTGTGATTTATTATGACAAATACAAGATAGTAGAATGTGTTCTACTGTTACTATCTTATATTTACAAAGTTTGCAGTATTTTAATCTTTCATTTTTTAATATATTATCTTTCCTATACACACTGAATATTACTCCATCTTGCATTTTAGTTAATTGAAGAAATGATTTTTTCTTTATATTGATTGACTC
>NW_001854408.1:0-2309 GCF_000209125.1 Entamoeba dispar SAW760
TTTTTTTTACTTAAAATCAGGGGTTTTATTATTTTGTTATTTATAACGTTTATTTTCTTTAATTACATACAATGTTTAATTAATGTGTTTGATTAAATAAAATAAACTGAATAAAAAGAATTGTGCTCTAAAAAGAATATTATTTAGTAAAAATTTGAACAGTATCATCTTCTTGTAATAAATGGTCTTTGTTAACTTGTTGAGGTGAATGAGCAACACTATTACCCCATACTAAAGCATATTTAAAATCATTTAACAATGATTTGTTATATTTAAAACAAAAGTATTCAACAGAAGAAGTAAGATAAGACAAAATTATCGGATGGTCAAGATCTATAATTCCTGTTTTTGTCTTTGGATAGACTTTAAATAATCCTACAATTTCCCATATCTTCTCTAATAATACATCTACATTTTCTCCATCATCAGCTGAAATACATAACCATGACTTTTCATTTGTTAATGTCTCTTTTGTTTCATCATCCAAAATATCACATTTATTTAAAACAAAAAGGCATTGAATGTATTTTACATCTCCAGTTAATGTATCAATTAAATCTTGTTCAGTAATTCTTTCATTCGTTTTAATTTCAGCACTTTCTATAAGAAATTCTTTTTGAACAAGTTCAATCACACGATCTGTTGTCAAATCTGGTTGTTCACATGAACTGTTAAATTTAATTCCTCCTCTTTCTTTCTTTTCAATACTGATTGAAGGTCGTTTCTTATTGATTCGGATACCAACTGCTTCTAATTGATTAACAAGTAGATCTTTTAGTTCTTCTTCTTTTGTTCCATCGCAAAGGATAATCAATACATCACATGTTTTAGCAATGTCGAGTCCTATTTTATTTCTATTCTTTCCTTTATTTCCATTAAAATTATCATTAATTGCAGGGACATCAATCAATTCGAGCCTTTTTCCATCACTTTCAATTATTCCAGGAATATATTTATACCCATTAGACTCATACTTTCCGTCAGCATCCTCTTCTTTAATAAGTTCAAATAAAGTAGTTTTTCCTACACCACTCATCCCAACAATACCAACACGAGCATCTCCATAATCAAAACTCTTTAACTCTTCTCCTGTAATACAACTTTCAAATTTAATTGGAGCTAACATCTTTCGATATTTAACTAATTTACCTCTTAACAAACAAATGTGGTGCATTGTTGCTTTATTTACTTGTGTTCTAGACAACTCTAATTCAATGTCATTGATTTTCTGTTGAATAGACATTGTTTATATAAAGAATTTATTTTAAGAGGTGATAATATAATTATTAGTTAATTTATTATAATAATTTATTGTTTAATTTTTTTTATTATAATAATTTATTATTTAAAATAAATAAAATGTAATACAAAACATTATCTATCAAATAAAAAAATAAAAGAGTTTTATTTAAAAACTATAAACTAAAAATTTTGTTTTTAAAGGATGAGTGAAGTTAAAACAGAAGATTATCAAAGAATTATTGAACAAGAAGAATTACCTTCACTTGAACTTTTAGAAAAAATAACAAAAGAAGGAGAGAGTGGACTTCATTTAATGATTAAAATGTGTTATAACAGTATAACAAAAAATGAGAATAAAGAAAAGTATTTAGAAAGGATATTAAAAATGGTAATTGAAAAAAAAAACAAAATTTTAAATAAAGAGAATTGTTTTAAAGAAAGTCCATTTTCATTAATTGTTCAATTATTTCCGTGTTATATTGATCTTCTTATTAAATATGTTCAATTTGATTCAAATATTTTACGAGTAATATCAAATAGTCCAAACCCACAAAAGTCATATGAAGCATTTTCTGTAGCAACATCTAAATTACCAGAGATAGCGCATAATTGTGAAGGACCACCAACAATTAAAGTACCAAAAGTGAGATGGTATTCATTAGAAGATAAAACGGATGCAGAGTTTTATTCAGAATATAATGCAATTGTAGTTAATTATAAAAGTACTGGAACAATGTGGGCAACAAAGGATATTAAAAATCAATTATTTGAAGGAAAGTATAGAATTATTTCATTAGATGGAGGAGGTGTTAAGGCGTTAATGCAATTGTATGTATTAGATAGATTAGAAGAAGAATTTCCTGGATTTCTTGCACGTACATCACTTTTTTGTGGAGTTAGTGCATCAAGTTTATTATCAACACAATTTGCATTAGGGTGTGATATCAAAACAGCAATTCGATTATTTGAGTTAATAACAAAATATGTTTTTATAAGAAGAGTTGGAGGAGGAGTTTATGGTCCATTGTATACATCTAAATATATGTTAAAATATCTTCAAGTGTTTT
>NW_001854408.1:2409-5473 GCF_000209125.1 Entamoeba dispar SAW760
TTATTTAAACCAAAAGATGTTGTTTGTTTTTCTATTTCTACTGGAGCACCAAATATGCCTTATATTGATCAAAACGAATATCAGAAAGCTGGATTCTTAAAATGGGCACCAAGAACTCTTGACTTATTCCAATATTCAAGAAGAGATATGAGTACAGTAATTGGTCATGAATTATTGGGTGAGAGATATTTTAGATTGGATCCAAAAATGCCAAATAACTTACGTCTTGATAGAATTTCTGATTGTGATAAAATCATTGAATGTGGTAAAACTATTGACATTACTGATCTTAAAGAATGGATAAAAAAATATTGGATGTAATTCATTTTTAATTTTTTTTTTCATTTAATTACAGTAAAATTTAAAATCATTAAAACAATAAAATAAATTATTAAATAAATCGTTGACTTAACTACAAATAATTATAATAATAAGGTATGATGATTTTTTATTTATTTTTTTGAAAAGTATTCTCTAAATAATTGTACAATATCACCCATTGTAGCCCTTTTATTTGGTTCTTTTTCTAAACATTTTTCAATTATATCTTTTAATTCACTTGAAAGGAAATCATTTCCAAACTCTTTTTCTTGTTCATAAGCAGTCATTAATAATTCTTTTGATTTATAAATTTTCCAGTTAATTATTTGAATCATTGTTATTCCAAATGAAAATACATCTACTTTTGTATCATATTTTTCATGTTGAAGAAGTTCTGGTGACATATAAATAGAAGTTCCTGTTTCTTCAGAAAATTCTTCTTTATCTTTCCATTGAATACTAAATGTTCTTGCTTTTGAAAAACCAGCAAGTTTAACATTAACTTCCATTGATGGTTCTAAAGAAATCCCATAAATATTTTCTGGTCTTACATCTCTATGAATCCCTCCATTTTCGTGCATATAAAATAATGCTTTAACTATATCAAAACAAATTTTTGCTCTAATCTTTTCAGATGGCATTTCTCTTTCTGATATAATTTTATTTAATGGACCAAGTTCATAATAATCAAAAACTAAACATTCGTGATGAGGTAAATGACAAGCCCCATAAAAATAGCAAATTGTTGGGCATCTCATGGATTCAAGAACCTTTACTTCTCTTTCAAATAATTGATGATCTTCATTAGTACGATAGTCAATTATAACTGGTTTACCACGACAATACCCTCTCCAAATCATATCTTTATATTCATTAAGGCCAAGAAATTCTCTTTCATCAATATCACAACTATCAATATAATCACTTATTTTTGTTGAAAATTCTATTTGAATTTTTTGTTTTTCAATACCTTCTTTTTTACTTTCTGCTACAACATAAAGTGTTTCATTGATTTTAGAAGTACAAAGTGGTGTCATCTTTAATGTAAAGTCATGAGCTTCATTTGGTTTAAGTTTGTAAATTGCAGGTACTGGTTCAAGTTGATATTTGTTTGAATTTTTTCCTTTTTCAAAAGAAATTGTTATTTCTTTTTTACCAGTATTTGCAAGAATTAAGGTATCATTACATTGTTCATTAACATTTAACTCTACAGCACTTTCATTTTCATTAGAAAATTTAAAATTACATTTGTTAATAAGAAGATATTTCGAACCATCACAGACTTTTAGTTGGTTTTTAACTAATTTGAAGTATCGTTTCCCAATACTCTCTTTTTTTGCAAAGATAAAACTCATTTCTTCTTAATGGAATGAATACTTATAAGTTCTTGTCTTTTCATCCTAAAAAGTGATTATTTTATTGAATAATGATTACTAAAATCTTTCTTTTTTCTATTTTCTTCTATATATTTCTTTAAATTTTCATTTTTTCATTTTTACCTTTTTTTTTCTAATTATATCAATCATTTCTTATTCGTAAATAAAATATAATATTCTTATTGAATAAAAAAGTTTCTATATTCTATTTTTATATCATGGAGTACTACTTTTCAATTTTTTTTCACCTTTGAGATTAGTTAAATTAAAAAATACTAAAGAATATTATTGAATATAGTTATCTAAAATAAAACAACCCAATTCAAAGTAAAAAGATGTTAATTAATTTAGAAATAAAAAAAAAATTCTAAAAATAAATTACATAATTATAGCAAATATATTAACTATCTAAAAGAATAAAAGAAAAATTTAATTTATTAAAGTCACATCATCTATAACATTTCCTTTTTATTTAAAGCAGTTAATTATTTATGACTTTTTTTTCATAAAAAATCCTGTTGATTAAATAATATTGAATTACTTCTTTTTCATACATAAATAAATGACTAAAACAAAGAAAGTTAACGCCAACGTTTATTTTTTATATTAAAGACATTTAATGTTATTACATAAAACTCTACAGAAAGATTTTAAATAACTTTGTAAATAACTACTAGGATTGAATTTAATTTTTTTAAAAATATAATAAAAGTTAATTAAATATCTTTAGAGATTGATTTTTTATTATAAAACATAAAAAACAGAATTTTATTTTTTTGAAAATGTTTTTATTTTTATATTTGATATTTTTAATTTTAATATTAAAGAAAATACTTTCTAATTAAATTTGTAAATATATCAATTTATTAAACAATGAAAATTATGATATTAGACAGTTATTTGTTTAATTAATATAATTGAATGAAATTTAATTATTTTCAGTTTTTTAAATTTTAAATTAAATTTTTAAAATAAAATTAAAAAATTAAAAAAAATGTTAATTAGATTTAATATTATTATTTAAACTATTTATTAGTTTATTATACGTATCAATAATATGCTTTGTTTGACTACCAATCCAAAAAACTTTATTACACTTAGAACAAATCCAAAATTCATTAACGTCATTGTAAACGCACTCTAACACTTTATCTTTAATTTCATTTTTATCTTCTATTTTCTTATTTTTACCACCACAAACAGAACAACACATTTCATTAAAATTTAGTTCATAATCTAATGGAATGACTGAATGTAATGCAATTAATTGATTTATTGGAGTGTCTTGTTTAATTTTTACAGCATGTGGAATTTCTTTACCCTTATATTGTAAAACTTTATTTTGACGTTTGGCCTTATCAGTAATA
>NW_001854407.1:0-1786 GCF_000209125.1 Entamoeba dispar SAW760
TTGCTGAGACTTAACCGTAATTTCTATTTAAATTTATATAAAACTTATTTTAAAATGTATTATCAATTCTTTTTTTCATCCTATATTCATTAAAATTATTAAATTTATTTCTTTTTATTCCTTTTATTCTTTTTTAACATTTTAATATAATTAATTATCTTTTCTGTTTTTTCATTAAATTGGTAAAATAAAGTATAATTATTTTAATTTTTTAACAGAATTTTTGTCATATTTTATTTTATGGTTAAATTTTTACTCATTTTTAACATTTTAATATAATTAATTATCTTTCTTTTTTATCATTAAATATTAAATTGGTAAAATAAAGTATAATTATTTTAATTTTTTAACAGAATTTTTGTCATATTTTATTTTATGGTTATTAATATTATCAATTAGTTATTAATATCTCAAAAAATGTCAACGAAAGTATAAAAATTTATAAGGTAAAAGTTGTTCAGAATTGAATTCTAAACAACTTTTTATTTAATGATATTATAATGATTAATTGAACGATTTTTTATTTATTTTTTTAATGTTTGAATTGAAATAGTTTAAATAATAAAATAATATAGTTTTTTAATTTAAAATAGTCTTTAACTTTACTAATTGAATAAATGGATAATTAAATCATTTTCTATAAAAAGTAATAAATATCAAATAACTTTTAGTGTACTAGTAATTGTTATAGTTATTATTAATTCTTGACGCAGTATAGATAAAATAATTTTTAACAATTCATTTTAATGATTAATGAATAAATGGATAATTAAATCATTTTCTATAAAAAGTAATAAATATCAAATAACTTTTAGTGTACTAGTAATTGTTATAGTTATTATTAATTCTTGACGCAGTATAGATAAAATAATTTTTAACAATTCATTTTAATGATTAATGAATAAATGGATAATTAAATCATTTTCTATAAAAAAGTAATAAATATCAAATAACTTTTAGTGTACTAGTAATTGTTATAGTTATTATTAATTCTTGACGCAGTATAGATAAAATAATTTTTAACAATTCATTCTAACATAATTTATTAATTATTGATAATTAAATCATTTTCTATAAAAAGTAATAAATATCAAATAACTTTTAGTGTACTAGTAATTGTTATAGTTATTATTAATTCTTGACGCAGTATAGATAAAATAATTTTTAACAATTCATTCTAACATAATTTATTAATTATTGATAATTAAATCATTTTCTATAAAAAGTAATAAATATCAAATAACTTTTAGTGTACTAGTAATTGTTATAGTTATTATTAATTCTTGACGCAGTATAGATAAAATAATTTTTAACAATTCATTTTAATGATTAATGAATAAATGGATAATTAAATCATTTTCTATAAAAAGTAATAAATATCAAATAACTTTTAGTGTACTAGTAATTGTTATAGTTATTATTAATTCTTGACGCAGTATAGATAAAATAATTTTTAACAATTCATTTTAATGATTAATGAATAAATGGATAATTAAATCATTTTCTATAAAAAGTAATAAATATCAAATAACTTTTAGTGTACTAGTAATTGTTATAGTTATTATTAATTCTTGACGCAGTATAGATAAAATAATTTTTAACAATTCATTCTAACATAATTTATTAATTATTGATAATTAAATCATTTTCTATAAAAAGTAATAAATATCAAATAACTTTTAGTGTACTAGTAATTGTTATAGTTATTATTAATTCTTGACGCAGTATAGATAAAATAATTTTTAACAATTCATTCTAACATAATTTATTAATTATTGATAATTAA
>NW_001854405.1:0-1242 GCF_000209125.1 Entamoeba dispar SAW760
ACATATAAATAAACATATATAAAGGATAAGAATATAGGTATAGGTATAGTTTTTGTTATAATTAAACATAGATGTATAAATATAAATATAAATATAAATATAAATATAAAATAGATATATAAAGGAATGATATACATTATAAGTATAAACATCTACTATAAGTATAAAATGGTTTCACCCGGGTTCGATCCGGGGACCCTCACCACGTCAAGATGATGTGATAACCAACTACACCATGAAACCTTTATAAACTGGTAAAAGGTCAAAGGTATATAGATACACTAAGAAAGGTTTATAAAGTAGTAAAAGGTCAAAAGGATATAGTTAGTGATATAAATAAAGTAGATAAAGATATATCAAGTGATATAGATAAAGATATAGACAAAGATATATATATATATAGATAAAGGATATAGATAGTGGATTTGCCCCTATATTTCCAGACATCTGTTATCACTTAACCCATTACAAGCCCGCTGCCGCAGATATTCCCGTGGCGAGCGATAACCCAGCGCACTATGCGGATGCCATTCGTTATAATGCTCGAACGCCTCTGCAAGGTTCTTTGCTGCCGTTAACCCGTCTGGTTTGGGCATGATACTGATGTAGTCACGCTTTATCGTTTTCACGAAGCTCTCTGCTATTCCGTTACTCTCCGGACTCCGCACCGCCGTGTTCTTCGGTTCAAGTCCCAACATCCGGGCGAACTGGCGTGTTTCATTAGCCCGGTAGCATGAACCATTATCCGTCAGCCACTCCACTGGAGACGACGGAAGATCGTTGCCGAAGCGGCGTTCCACCGCTCCCAGCATGACGTCCTGTACTGTTTCACTGTTGAAGCCGCCGGTAGTGACCGCCCAGTGCAGTGCCTCACGATCACAGCAGTCCAGCGCGAACGTGACACGCAGTCTCTCTCCGTTATCACAGCAGAACTCGAACCCGTCAGAGCACCATCGCTGATTGCTTTCTTTCACGGCCACTCTGCCTGTATGTGCCCGTTTCGATGGCGGTACAGCAGGTTTTCGCTCAAGCAACAGCGCATTCTGGCGCATGATCCGGTAAACACGTTTGGCATTGATCGCAGGCATACCATCAAGTTCTGCCTGTCTGCGAAGCAGCGCCCATACCCGACGATAACCATACGTTGGCAGCTCTCCGATAACATGGTGTATACGGAGAAGCACATCCGTATCATCAGTGTGACGACTGCGGCGGCCATCCATCCAGTCATCGGTTCGTCTG
>NW_001854404.1:0-1000 GCF_000209125.1 Entamoeba dispar SAW760
AGATTGAAATAGTTAAGGAAAACTCAAAAGAACGTACATGACAGGGATAAATGATTGGAATTATTTGTTTTGAACGAGGAATTCCTTGTAATATCGAGTCATTAACTCGAGATGAATACGTCCCTGCCCTTTGTACACACCGCCCGTCGCTCCTACCGATTGAATAAAGAGGTGAAATTCTAGGATTCTGTCTTATAGATAGAAAAATGGATTTAAATCTCCTTATTTAGAGGAAGGAGAAGTCGTAACAAGGTTTCCGTAGGTGAACCTGCGGAAGGATCATTAAAAGAAAAGAAATAATCTTTTAAAATAAAACAAGAAATTTATAGAATAAGATAATCTACAAAGAAAATAATAAAAGTAAGAATAAAAGGAATTAGAATATAAGAAGAAAGAAAAAGTATAATAAAATATTACTTTGGATAGTTTAGTTTCCTGTGCGATGAAGAACGCAATGAATTGCGATAAGTGATAGGAACAATAAAATGTGAATATCCAAACTTTGAATGCTTGAAAGTATACTTATGAACTTCAAGGTATATATGATATTCAATATCCAAAATAAAAGAGTATATTAAAAGCAAATATTAGTAGAAGTGAGAAGTAGCTAGTGGGTAAAAGAGAGAAGAAGTAAAGAGCTTTAACCAGATATCTATAAGTGAGTTAATAAATAAAGATTTGAGTATCGTAAGAGGACTCCCTTAACTTAAGCATATCAATAAGGGAAGGAAGAAAAAATAACAATGATTTCTTAAGTAATGGCGAATGAAAAAGAAAAAGACCAAGTTGATAAAAATGGATAATTGTAAAAAGGTTAGAAGAATACAGCAATGTGTGAGGCTAGTCTTAAATTATTCAGAGTGTAACTAAAAGAAAAATTATATTTAAAAGAGATAATTTTAGATTGATTCAGAACGAATGCTGAGCCCAGAGAGAGTGAAAAGCCTCGTCAATTTAAAATATATTTTGAAAAGAATATAGTTTAGAAAAGAGTAAATTT
>NW_001854403.1:0-1218 GCF_000209125.1 Entamoeba dispar SAW760
TCTTCAAGTTGTTTGATTTGAGTCGTAGGAATGAATAATTCATCTGGAGAAACAGTTGTGTTATTCATTAGATTGTTTATTATGGTATTGCTTGTTTGTTTTGTTAGAATATAATCTGTTTGTTTTGTTGGAGCGTCTTTTGTTTTATTGATGTTTTCGTTCTTACTCTTTTCTATTTCATCTTTTCTCTTCGGAAGATATTTCTTTTTAAATTCTTCTTGTATCATTTCTTTTACAATTTCTTCATTAGTTGTATTATTGTCCATTTTTTTCATAATTTTCTCTATTAAATACCCTTGTACTTCTATATCTAATGCATTGTTGTCTATTTCAATTTCATGGTCTTTAAGTTCTTTGCTTGTTCTTTCATTTTCTTCTTTTATTCTTCTTAGTTCTTCATGAATATCTTCTTCACTACCATGAATAACATTAGAAATCTTTTCTATCATTTTGTTTTTTGTTAATACCATTTCTAATTTGGTCTCTAAATCACAGATTCTTAATTCATGTTCTTCCATTATCTTTTCTATCACTTTTTTTTAAATTTTTCTAAGTGAACAAGCTCTGAAATTGCTTGTGTTGGTGCTTTCCTTTTTTCTTGTTTTTCCATTGTGTTATTATTTGTAAGTTATATCTTTAAATTAAAACTATTAATTTTACTTTTGTTTTATTTGTTCATAAACTATTAATTATTTATTATTTCTTATTTTTACATTTTGAATTAAAAATAGAATAGTTTTATTGTTATGAAATTAAAATTATTATGTTTTATTTTATCATTATTTTTGAATTATTAGTTGAGAAATTAAAAATAAATAAATTTAATTTCAGTTTATTGTTTTTTCTATTTATTTTTGTTTTTTTTAAATTTATTTTATTCTCTTAAATATTGTTCATCAGATACATTTGTTTTTCTATATCTTTATATTTTCATCACTACTTCATTAGCTATTTCACATTACTTTTATATCTTTTATATTATTTATTATTCTTTTATCTTTCTTATTGTTTCATTATTATTGATACAAAACTAAAAATCTATGACAATAATGAAGAGAAATGGATATATAAATAATAAGTATTTGATATGAAAGTATATGAGAAATATAAAGAGAAAAATAGAAACAACAAATATTACAAAATTAAAAAGTATTTGAAATTTTATTTAAAATGAAAACAAAGAATATGATAATATAACAAAATTGGAATGATAAAATA
>NW_001854402.1:0-1486 GCF_000209125.1 Entamoeba dispar SAW760
ATTTAAATATATTCTTATTATTTAATTATTTCATTTCTTATTAATATTATTCATATTCATATTTCATTTAATTTAACTTATAATTTAATTTTATTGATATTTATATTATATAAATACAAATAGATTAATAAAATTGATATTTATTTATCTATAATATCAAATTCATTTAATTTATATTTAATAATAGAAAATCATAAGTTAAAATATAGAATATAAGAATAATAAACAATAATAAAATAATAATAAAGATATAAAAGATAATAAATAAATATGATAAAATAGAAGATATAACAAATAATAAACATATACAATAAATAATAATAAATATTTTAACACAATAAAAAAGAATATATCAAAAAGAATAAATAAGAAAAAAATAATAATAATATAAATGATAATCAATTATAATTTATTTCCACTTCAATTTATATTGTATTTCATTTATTGTATTTTTATTTCATTCATCATCATTTAAAACATTTTCTTGGTATTCTTTTATTTTTCTTTAATTCTTTTTCACATCTACATCTGTAAAAACATCCATTTCCAAATGATGTAATTGTTGATGGAATATTAATTGATTTTAATGATGAACATCCTTGAAAACAATTATATCCTATTTCATTAATTGATGATGGTATGTTAATTGATGTCAATGATGAACATTCTCTAAAACAATCATCACCTAATTTAATAATTGATGATGGTATATTAATTGATTTTAATGATAAACAATAATTAAAACATTCATCTCCTAATTTACTAATTGATGATGGAATATTAATTGATGTTAATGATGAACATTCATTAAAACACCAATCTCCTATTTCACTAATTGATGTTGGTATATGAATTGATTTTAATGATGAACATTTATTAAAACACCAATCACCTAACTTAGTAATTGATGATGGAATAATAAATTCATTAGTATCTTTCTTTTCAATATTCTTTCCATTGATTATTTCTAGATTATCTGGTATTTTAATACTAACTAACACTGGTTCATTCATAAATATTCTTTCTTTACTTACAAATTGTAGATTGTCTACACTCACCGATGTCAATGATGAACATTCATAAAAACAATAATCTCCTATTTCACTCACAGATGCTGGTATGTTAATTGATTTTAATGAATAACATTCTTTAAAACAACAAATTCCTAATTTACTTATTGTTGATGGTATATTAATTGATATTAATGAACAGCATTCATAAAAACAATAATACCCTATTTCATTAATTGATGATGGTATGTTAATTGAAGTTAATGATGAACATTGATAAAAACAATATTCTCCTAATTTAGTAATTGAAGATGGAATAATAAATTTATTAATATCTTTCTTGAAAATATTCTTTCCATTGATTATTTGTAGAGTTTTTGGTATTTCAAAACTAACTAACACTGGTTCATTCATAATATTCTTTCTTCACTTATAATTGTATATTATCTATATTCATAGATGTATGATAACACCCT
>NW_001854401.1:0-1534 GCF_000209125.1 Entamoeba dispar SAW760
CCTTTTTATATATAACTTTTTATTCGTTTATTTATAAAAATTAATTAATATCAATTGTTGATTCTGTAAATGTGTTTTATGTTTACAACAATATCAAATAAACATTTTATTATTAATGAAATGGTGTTGCTCAATTAAATTAAAACACTAAAAACTCTGTTCATACAATTAAATGTTTGTCTTTAAAATTTAGTAATAGTCATTATAATAATTAAATAAAATACATCAAATACTCGTTGTATTTCTATATAAATTATATAAAGTTATTTCTCATTCCATTTCATATTCTATTAATTATTAATATTGACTGTTGTTCTAATGTATCTTTCATGTTTTAGTTTTAATAATTCAAAGGAGATTAAACAGAAAATTTAATAAAGATTTTTAACTATTTATTCATTATTACATTATAAATTTATTTCCCAATAAAATACATTATTGAAATAAAAAGAATTTCATCAATAGAAATTAATTATTCAGTAGTGGTTTATATTATTATATTCTTTTATATTATCAAGTTAAATAAATACATAATTAATAATAAATATAATGAAAAGTTAATTTAATGAAATACCATTAAAAAGAACATGATTATTTTTATGAGAAAACAATAGTTAGTCAATTATTTAACCCATGTCATAAACATACTAGTTATTAAGATAATATCAAATAATAATATTAGGGAACCAAAATAAGCGAAGAAATTATGCATTTAAATAAAATGATCAAATGAAAATAGTGTAATATATTTTTTGATTATTAGATTATTCTGTTTTCTATTATTTTATCTTAAAATTATAAAATATAAAATAAAATAAAAAGTAGGTAAAATAAAAATTCTATATCAATCAGTCGTCACTTTGTAACTTCTTGTTGTATTGAGTATGTTGTATCTTGAATTGTTGAGTATATTCATTCATAATTCTGTTCATTTTATATTATTCTTTATTTCATTTACCTTCAATTCTATTTTAATGTGAAAATATCATTATGAAATGTAATAAAGAAGAACATTATGTTAATTCATATTTATAATGATAGTTATGAATAACAATGATTACATAAATATGAATATCCATCATATTGTTATTAATGTGTAAATATGTTACATTTCATTTATCATACTGATGAGATATCATAATGATATGTTAACAAATGTTATTATTTATTTATTTAAATGATATATTTATTGATATGAAAATTAAATTATATCACAGATGATTATCAATGATGAATGATGATAATATACAATGTAAATTATTTATATTATCATATCAAACAAGAGATAAATGATGAAACAAATAAAAAGATAATAAATAACAGTGTCAATGAAATGATGATATGATAATAACAAATTGAATAATTTAAACATCAACACAATAATACAGAATGAAGAATGACTATTTAATATGTATTATAAATTAAACATTTATAAATAATAATAATGAATTTAATGTTTATCTTCAACTTTCATTCATGATAATAACTCATTAATTTATCATTAATCATATATTTATTTCTATATTTCTTTATT
>NW_001854400.1:0-1880 GCF_000209125.1 Entamoeba dispar SAW760
AATTCTCAATGTGAATTGGATTTTCTTCATCTAATAATATAATTACATAGCGTGATAATAGTTCTATTAATTTATACATTAACCAGAAAGTTTCATTTGTAGAGATTATATTAAGACAGTGGTTCATTGCAATAATTATATTGTGATTATTTTTGGATAATATGCTTTTTCCGAAAAATTTTAATTTATTTATGAAATCAGTAATGTCACTAATTAAATTCTCATTAATATTTATATTATAAGATAAATTAAAATTTTTGAATTGTTTTCTCCTAAGTGATTTAAGATCTTCAATGATATCATTTGATAAATAAAATAATTTTAGTCCATATGAAGTTAAAGAATCTTGAGCATATTTTGGTTCACGTTTAGGAGGGTTGGATCTAAAATAATATGAACGTTTTTTGAGTCGACTATAATCTTTATTTAATTTAATTAAATTGTTAGCTACTGAAATATTTTCAGATGAAATATTCATTAAATTCTCTTTATTGAATTCTTTTAATTCGTTTTGTAAATACATGAACTGCTCTGTAGGTTCAATTTGGCATGCCTCATGCTCATAAATTAGAGTGTTTTCGTCGAAAATACTGGTCATAATTAATGCTTTTGATTAACTAATGATTAAAAAACATTTAGAGATTGTTTAAAAAGGAAATTTAAATAAATACTAGAGGTGAACTTTAAAAGATTAGCGTTGAACTTTAAAGTTGAAATTATGAGATATGAGGTAATAAAAAATAAATGATATTTAAAACAATAATTATAATAATCTAAAAATAGAACATATTCTATAAATAAAATCTCAAATAAATGTTATATAAAACAACTTAATAAAATTTACTTTTAATGCTTAATATGATGATATCACACTATCGTCAAATTGTACCATAAAAAAATTATTATAAAAAGAAAAAATTAAAATTAATTTCTAATTTAAGAAAATTGAAAAAATTAAAATAAAATAAAAAAATAAAAAAAAAAATAAGAAATAATAGATATATCCATAATTGGATTTTCTTCATATTGAGAAGTGATTGTTTCAGTTTCTTCAATATGGTCTATTTCTACAATAGAGTTCACTTCTAACATATGAGAATTAGAAGGTTCATCTTCTAATGTGTTGCCAGTGTTTCCTGTGTAGAACATTAAGTCTTTCATGTTTTTAATAATGATTGTTCGTAGTATTTTGGGGAAGTTGATTTGTAATTTTAGTGTTTTTAATCTTCTTACTGATTCTTTATGTATCAACCCATTGATTGTTAATATTACAGGTATTATTTCTACTTAAGTTAATTCTCTACTTTGTCTTAACTTCTCTTGTAATTCTTTATATTTATTTATTTGTAAATATAATTTAATTCTATATTTCTATCTTGACATATATCAACATCAATAATATATCCTTTTTTTCATTGATGATTTGATAATATATATCTTGTCTTCTAGCATTAAACGAATGGTCACTAACTAATAAATCTTTATTGTAAGTTATAACAATTTCATTATTATTAATACATTTGTGATATGCATTAAAATCTATTTCATCAATTTCATTAAAATGGGTAATTAATATATGTTTATTTATTTGTTTACATACATAATCATGTTTTGATATTTGATTCTTCTTCATTACAGGACATCCTAACAAAATGTGGCTAATAGATGCAATTGTGATAGGACAATGTTTACAATATTTTAAAACATCACAATTGAGTATTTTAGATTTAATATTTCCTGTCATAATTACTCCTTCTTGCATCTTTACTACTTAGAGGAATTCATTTTCTTTTTATATTTAATGACCTCCATGTGGTTACTGATAATTTCATAATATTAAATATACAATTTACATTTCTTATATATTCACTTCATTTCTT
>NW_001854399.1:0-1708 GCF_000209125.1 Entamoeba dispar SAW760
AACAATAATCAAGAATGAAATAATGATACATCAAAATATTTTAATGATTTTATTAATTTAGAATTTGGTATAAAAGATTTCAAAGAAATATGGAACGCTTTCATTTTAATCTAATTTATTTCCTAATATTGAAACATTTTATATTTATAATAAATATGATGAAATAATTAATGAATGAAGAATATTTAAATATATTAGTATGATATTTAGTAGATTATACAAGATAATTAGAAGAAGAATTGAATGAATATAAAAAATATTAAATATACATAATAAAATAGATAATCGTATGGAAATATAATACCACCGGAAGTTAAATCATTTGGTTATAAATATTCCTATAAAATTAATGAATTATACAGTTTATATTCAAACATTAATTACATTATTTGGATATTCATGTTTTTATGGATGTGGATGTGAAGAAGAATTAATGAAGAATGAGGCAATACCAGAATGTTGCTTTGATAAATGGTTTCTTAGAAGAAATAAAGAAATAAGATAATTGAATTGATTAAGAATAAAAAGTAATTTAATTATAAATTTTAAATGATATGAAATACATAATAAATAATCATTTGATATTAAAATATTCAAGAAATAATCAATTGAATAAAATGTAATAATTTCATCATTTATTGATTATTATGTTATGTTGATTTATTTCTATTTCTTTTATTTATTATTATATTATTTGTTTCTTTCAATACTTTGTTTGAATACAATTAATTTATATGAGTTATATTTGATGATGAATATTAATAATAAATGATTGTTAATTATACAATCAATTAATAATTTCATATTATGAGTAAATAATAAATATTAATTCATCATTATTAAATAATAATTATTATGTTAATTCAAAATGATAATTTAGATGATTAACATAAATAAGTTGAATGATGGTATTTCTTCAAATATCATTCATAATATATTATTTCATGTATTTTTCATTATGATAATATCATTTTGAATGTGTATTCTAATTAAAATAATTTTTAATAAAACACATCACTTGTTTGTATTTTATGTTTGATTATTCATTCATGAACTTCTTAATCTATTGTAGTTGTGTATCTTTTAATTTCATAATGTTCTTAATTAACTATTTATTAATTGTAAAATTGAAATGAATGAAGTGAAGAAGCTGATAATTAACATAATACATTTCAACTACTTATTTCATCTGTATTTAAATTATTCATTCACACTTATACTTCAATATAATTGAATAATAAATAGAAATAAACAATACAATAATTGATGATATGAAAATGAAAGAAGAAGAATAGATGAAATTAACACATTTGTATCTACGAAGAAATAATAATGATTTAGTTAATTTAATCAATTTTGAAATGTGAGATTGATGAATAAAAATGAAAACAAACAATATGTTTTTTACAATGAATGATGATTGAATAACAATAAACAAATAGTTTGATGAAGTATATAATATCACATTTTATTTGTTTGATAATGAAAATGAAGAGAATGAGTAGAAGTAGTAAATAAATAAGATGAATAATAAAATGATACAGATTATTAAATAAACAACATTAATATTCTTTTATAAATACAATGTCAAATGTATTGAAATCAACAATATAAACATATATAAATGAATACATAAATGACACATAAATAAATGATAATAAATGAGAAATGATAATGAATGATTATAGAATGATCATTATATTTGTTA
>NW_001854398.1:0-1145 GCF_000209125.1 Entamoeba dispar SAW760
AATATCAACACGACTTGATCCCGATGAAATAAAAGAAGAACATAAAATAGGAGAAGGATCATTTGGAATAGTATATATCGGAGAATTTAGAGGGAATCAAGTAGCAATTAAGAAAATGAAACAAATTGATAAAGATGAAGATAAAATGAAAGAATTTGAGAAAGAAGTAATGATGTTAGATAAATTTCGAAGTGAATATATCATTCATTTTTATGGAGCAGTATTTATTCCTAATAAAATATGTATGATAACAGAATATGCAAAATATGGATCAATACAAGATTTAATTAATAAAAGAACAAACACAGAAATACCAAATAAAATAAGAATTAAATTCATGCTAGATGGAGCAAAAGGAATTTCATATCTTCATTCAAATGGAATACTACATCGAGATATTAAACCAGATAATTTTCTTGTTGTATCAATTGATGATAATATTGGAATTAATTGTAAATTAACAGATTTTGGAAGTTCAAGAAACATTAATATGATGATGACAAATATGACATTCACAAAAGGGATAGGATCACCTATTTACATGGCACCAGAAGTATTAAATCGAGAACATTATAAAATGCCATCGGATGTATATTCATATTCAATAACAATGTTACAAATCATTACATGGGAAGATCCATTTCCTAAAACAGAATTTAAATTTCCATGGAAAATAGCCGAATTCATATCAACAGGTAAACGACCACCAATAATACAAGAAGTTAAAGAAGATATTAAAGAAATTATTGAAAAAACATGGAAACAAGAACCTAAAGAAAGAATAAGAATAGAAGAAGTAGTAAGAATGTTAGAAATAATTAAAAATAAAGAATGAAAATGATATTATTTTAATTTTTTGTTAAACTATTAATTAATAAAGAATAAATAAACATAACAGTTGTTTAATAAAAAAAATTGATTGTAATAAATAATAACTAAGATTTTGTTTTTATTTAAAAAGTTTAATGATGATGTATCATTGCTTTGTATTTCGTTGTTAAGTGTTGTACTGTATTTTAATTATCTATTTAGTTCAAACAATATTTATTTATAAGTTTTAAGAGTACTAATATTGATACATGATAATACATATTACAAATATCGTTTCAAAAATTAACAGTGTTTCAATTAAAAATAAGAAAGAA
>NW_001854397.1:0-1710 GCF_000209125.1 Entamoeba dispar SAW760
TTTAGAACACTTTTTATTTCATATTTCAAATTTCTGTAATAAAAAATACATCCATTATTTCATCATTCTTTTCATCATTTATTATCACTTTTTGAATTACTCCTTTTTATTTTCTTTCATTTTATAATCTCAACTTTCTACTTTTATTCTTTTCATCTTCTTCTATTCCTAATTTCACTTTTTTTTCTTTTATATCATTCTTTCTCTTCATTTTTTCTCTTATTTGCTTTTTTTCGTTGCCCATCATTAATATGTCATTTTGAAATATTTAAATATTGTAAAAAATAAGATATTATGGAATACAATAGATATAGAAATATTATATATTTAATTGATTATTATTATAAATCAAATACAAAATATATTAAAATATATTATTAAAATTATTATTATTATTATATTATCATTTTATCATTATTTCATTCAATATTTATTACCATTATCATTATATTTTAATTTGACTAATATAAATATTTATGATGAAAATAAATAAATTTATTTTGATTATTCATTATTATTTATCATTTCTCTTATTATTATTCATATATTTTATTATATTTTCATTTATTGATGAATTTAATTATAAAATTTATATTTATTAAATGTAATAATATCAATGAAATATTTGATATTTATCATATTCTATATCATTATATTATACATTATTATTATCTGTTCATTCATTATTATAATCTAATCATATTGTTATATTATAATTGAATAAATATGAATGTTTCAATATATCAATATTGAATATTATTGTTGAATTTGATAATGAATAAGTTATTATTATGAAATATAATAATCAAAATATTGATATTTTATTTTTATTTATAATATTTATCTTTTTATATCTTTATTTTGATTATATTTCTATTTTATTCTTTTATTTCAATCATTCTGATATTTATTATTTTTATCATTATTCAATGATGAATATAATAATATAATGAAAATAATAATAAGAAATATAAGAAATATTATAAATAAATATATTTTATTATTTCATCATTAAATATTGAATATTAATATGTTTAATAACTTACTCATTATTTAATTTCATTTATTTTCAAATATATCAAATATTATATTTGTAAATTTAATAATAATGATGTTATTGAATGATATAATATTTATTTTATATTTATTATATATTTAATATTATATCATTCATATAATTTATTTTAATATAATCACGATTTAGATTTAATGAATATTTTATATAAAATATATAAAATGAATGTACATAAATATTTATATATTATTATAAATAATGAATAAATATATAAATTATAATTAATTAAATTATATTTATATTTATTATTTATTTATTTTAAAATAAAATGAATAAGATAGAATATGAAATATTATTTATTATCATTATGAATATATGTTATTTTATTATTATTATTGATTTAGAGATATTTTATATAGATTATATATTAATTCAATATTAATCATTTATATTTGTTATTATTATTTATTTATTATTTTGTTTTCATTATTATTCATGTTATTTATTATTTATTATTTTAATATTATTATTCTTTATATTCATTATCTTATTTTCATTATATGATTATATTATTTATTATTCTGATATATTATTTTATATATTTTCTTTCTTTATTATTAAATTTATCATTTTGATTATTGAATATATCAATATGTACATAATATACAATATAAATACAAATAAATGAAATAATT
>NW_001854396.1:0-1310 GCF_000209125.1 Entamoeba dispar SAW760
ATTTCGTTTGATTGTTTAAGTTGTTTATATCTTTCAACTCGTTCTTTATATCCACTTTTCTTTTCTTCATTCTCTGTTTTAATTAATATATCCAAATATTCATTAGAACTATTAATTTTATCATTTAATGCAATTGATGATAATCTATTAATGCACTTTATAATTTCTAGTTGTTTATCATAACAGTCCATTAAAATTTCATAATATTCATCTTCCAACTTGTTTAACAGATTTTCTGCACTAGCCATTCCTTTTTTACCTTCATTATATCTTTCAAGTACTTCTTGTGCT
Source organism: Entamoeba dispar SAW760 (assembly GCF_000209125.1). Classification (NCBI taxonomy): domain Eukaryota; phylum Evosea; order Mastigamoebida; family Endamoebidae; genus Entamoeba; species Entamoeba dispar. Next base: position 292 of record NW_001854396.1, read on the forward strand.
GTTTGTTGTTTTGTTTCTGTTATATAATCAAATCTGTATCTTGAGCCTGTATGTTGTGTATAATAACAACCACATACATTACAATATCCATTATCACCAATACAATAACATCCATCTTTTACATCTCCTTTAATATAACATGGATAATGACATGTTCCATTACATCTCAAACAATTAGTTACATATTCTCCTACTTCTAATTCAAACTTAACTTGTTTTGTTACATTTACAGTAAAAGTAAAATCTTGATTATTATTAACCTTATCACGATTCAAATAGAACTGTTCATATGTTTGTTCTATTTCACTCATTTTTGATATTCCATTATTTATTGATATGCTCAGTCCTTCAATTTGAGTTTTGATTTGTTCTCTTCTCTTTAAAACTTCTTTGGATGTTTCTAATGATATTCTTGGTAATTTTGTTAATTTTTTAATAAAGTCATCAAAGTTCTTCATACCTAACTGCCAAAACATTTGTGTAAATAAATCTTCAGTATTATCAGCATAAATAGCTGAATTATTAAATTTTAAATACCATGGTTTATCTATTTCTGGAATAATTGTACTGAAAATACAATCTTTTGATTGTAATGCATTAATAACTTGTGGGTCTTCAGCATCACAGAATGTAAGCATTGCAATAAAATTCTTTTTCATATCATTACCAAATAAATCAATAATATTATTAAATATATATTTTTGATTTTCTGTTAATCTTGGATTACTTGATTGTGCAACAAAACAAATAGCATTTAAATCTAATACTTTTGTTTCAAATGCTTTTTTGATTTGTTTAGTAATTTCTTTATCATATTCAATTCCTCTTGTATCCCCAAATCCAGGTGTATCTATTATTTTTATTGGTGGTGTTCTTTTTGTTCTTTTAATATTATAAATTGTTACTTCACTTGTTTGACTTTTAGATTTATCTCCACTCTGTTCTAAATTATCTTCATTTATAATTATATATCTAAAATCATCTGTTATCTTGATTCCATATAATGCATTTACAAAACT
>NW_001854396.1:1410-4066 GCF_000209125.1 Entamoeba dispar SAW760
AATAATATATTTATATTATGTTATTTATCTATAATTAGTTCATTTTTATTTATTTATCATTTTTTTTATAGATTCGAAGGAAGCACGTCAGAGACACCACACACAACACTAAAATATTTCCATCATTCAAATCAACTAGTTATGGACTGGTTATAATGTTGTATTTAGTTAGAAAAACATCTTACCCAGTACTGCAAGAATAGCAGTGTTTATTATGTACAATGACAGAATATCATTGACAATAAACGAATGGGTATTTATAAAGATGTTATTATTACTTGTTAGAATACAAGTACATTTGATAATATAGGATTATCAAAGGAAAAGGGTCAAGTGGATGAGGCTAAAAGAATATTAACCCAAAGCAATACAGTAGTAATTATATATTCTCTTTAAAATAAGAAAATAAAGAAGAAGAAATTTAAACCCATCAAATTAAAAAGAAAATAAATAATGAATATTTAAATAATTGATGTTTAAAATACTCTATTCCATATCAAATAAATGATAAAATGAAATTGTCATAATCAACAACTAAAATCAAATAATAAGGCAATAGTTGAAGAACAAATACATTTAAAGCAAATGGATTAATTAATCTCCGCTGAGCAAGGAACAATAGAAGATATTTCTATTAATACTTAATTATCTACTTTTTATTTTTTAGTTTTTATATTTCAAATAAATAATAATAAATAAAAATCATTTCATTTCAATTATAATGATTCTTTTTGGTGTGAAATGTTCTGGAAGTTGTTTTCCACAAAGTACATTTGATATTCCTTTATATTCAAATGAAAATTGACTACAAAATGAATCTGTTTTATTATTTTCTTTATAAACACGAATGTCACCAACTCCAAATTCAAACAAATAATCATGTGATTGTTTACCTACATAAAATGCATATTGTGAATCTTTAATATCAAATTTCATCATTCCTTGTATTCTTCCTTTTGATTTTATTGAAAATAAAAATGATTTTGGATCATTTATATAATTATCAACTTTATCAATTTTAGAATTAATATATCCTCCAAATTTATTTCCATCTGAATCTTCAATAACAATTATTATATGTTCTTTATTTATTATTCTTTGATTAAATACTGATGTATTCTTATTCCAATCATCAATCTCTGAATCAAATATTTTATTGGATACTTTTCTATTTGTCCATTCTTCTAGTTGTTTGATTTGAGTCCTATGATTGAATAATTCATCTGGAGAAACAGTTGTGTTATTCATTAGATTGTTTATTATGGTATTGCTTGTTTGTTTTGTTGGAGTGTCTTTTGTTTTATTGATGTTTTCGTTCTTACTCTTTTCTATTTCATCTTTTCTCTTCTGAAGATATTTCTTTTTAAATTCTTCTTGTATCAATTCTTTTACAATTTCTTCATTAGTTGTGTTATTGTCCATTTTTTTCATAATTTTCTCTATTAAATACCCTTGTACTTCTATATCTAATGCATTGTTGTCTATTTCAATTTCATGCTCTTTAAGTTCTTTGCTTGTTCTTTCGTTTTCTTCTTTTATTCTTCTTAGTTCTTCATAAATATCTTTTTCACTACCATGAATAACTTTAGAAATCTCTTGTACCATTTTGTTTTTTGTTAATACCATTTCTAAGTTGGTCTCTAAATCACAAATTCTTAATTCATGTTCTTCCATTATCTTTTCTATCATTGTCTTAAATTTTTCTAACCGAATAAGTTCTGAAATTGTTTGTGTTACTGTTTTACTCTTTTCTTGGTTTTCCATTGTGTTATTATTTTTAAGTTATATCTTTAATTAAAACTATTAATTTTACTTTTGTTTTATTTGTTCATAAACTATTAATTATTTCTTATTTCTTATTTTTACATTTTGAATTAAAAATAGAATAGTTTTATTGTTATGAAATTAAAATTATTATGTTTTATTTTATCATTATTTTTGAATTATTAGTTGAGAAATTAAAAATAAATAAATTTAATTTCAGTTTATTGTTTTTTCTATTTATTTTTGTTCTTTTTTGAATTTATTTTATTCTCTTAAATATTGTTCATCAGATACATTTGTTTTTCTATATCTTCAATATTTTCGTCACTACTTCATTAGCTATTTCACATTCCTTTTATATCTTTTATATTATTTATTATTCTTTTATCTTTCTTATTGTTTCATTATTATTGATACAAAACTAAAAATCTATGACACTAATGAAGAGAAATGGATATATAATTAATAAATATTTGATATGAAAGTATTATGAGAAATATAAAGAGAAAAATAGAAACAACAAATATTACAAAATTAAAAAGTATTTGAAATTTTATTTAAAATGAAAACAAAGAATATGATAATATAACAAAATATGAATGATAAAATAATAGATAGGATTAAACAAATAAGAATAAAGTTATTAATAAATAAAATTAAACAAATATAACTATTGTCATAGAAAAAAATGAAGAATATATAACAAGAAAATAAATAAATAAAAAGAAAGGTAAAATAAAGGAAATAATCGAAATAATTAAGATAATAGAGAAATAAATAAAATAGTATGAAACAATGGAAAGTATATAACAATTATTAAATTGTGATATAAACTTCATTTGATTTACTTTATTTTCATCATAACAATATTTACTTAAAAAAAGATAATAAT
>NW_001854395.1:0-1597 GCF_000209125.1 Entamoeba dispar SAW760
ATATCACATGAAACTTGTTCTTCTGTTACTGCAATAGAATGAATTTCAATATATTCTTGACTATTATTAAATATATGTATTGAGTCGATACACATACCATACTCTCTTTCATTATCTAATTTAAGTAACATTTGAATGGTAATACCATTATCAATATTAATGCTCATTTTAATTGGTTCTTGACAATTCCAAATAAGTTGAATTTGAGGTAATTCACCGATTTGAGTTTCAGTTTTTTGAAAAGACCAATAACTTGCAGGTGTTTTTAATGTTAGTATCTTTACGAGCTCCTGTTTAAATGTATTAATTTCCTTAATTCCTTCAAATATTTCATCTCCATTTATTACTTCATATGGAACATTCCATTCAATGCTTCCTACATTAATATTTATTTCTTTTTTTAATAGGCTTTGTTCATAACCAAATAATAAATCAAATAATGATTCATCTCCTTTAATACAACACTTTTCCTTTTCACTTTTTATACAATACTGAAATACTGGATTATTATTTGTATTAATATGTATTTCTAATTCATTAAATAATATTATTGGTTGGTCATCACATGAAATAACAAGTTCTTTTATCAATAATTTTAAAGCCTCGTTATTATTCTTCCTTATAACAAATTTTAATGAAGAAATAGAAACATTTCCTTTTTCTTGTCTTATACTCTATTTGTTAAAACTGGTATTCAATTTTTCTTTTCATAATAAATTCTTACAAACTGTAAGTAATTCATTAAATCTGTTTGTTTTAAGTACCGAATTTTCATTGATCTCTTCTTCTTTAAAATTAACTTCTAGCTCTATTGTCTCTATTTCAAATGTTTTATTGTCAACACATTTTACATCACTTATATATGAATTAAAATATTGAAAATACTTCGGTAATATGTTCTATAAATGAGTTGATTATTATCCTTAATGAACCTTTATAAATTATTTTTTATAAACAAACTTTCTTAATATTATTATTTTCAATGATGTTTGCTAAAGTTTTTTCCATCTTTTGATTTTCAAAGTTTTTTTATTAGTTTATTAAAAAATATAATTTTTATTTTATTTTTTAGTTTATTAATTAACAAAAAATATTTATATATTTCTTTTTCTTTTGTATTATTAATCACTCATTATAACAATTAATCCATTTCTTACTACCTGTGTATTTAGTAACTACCAATAATGAATAAATTATTAATTATGAAAATTTTTAAATTAATCCTTTTTAAGTTTGTACCTAGTTCTAAATTACTATCTAGAATCTATCTTTTTTAAATCACCTCTTCAATTTAATAATCTAAATTAAATTAGAACCAAAACTTTCTATGACCCACAGGTATTTAAACATCTTTTAACTTTGAGTTAATTTATTCAAATATTAATAGAACAAAGATATTCAGACTTTTTTATATTTGAATCAAAATAACTTAATTTATAGAATCTTTTCTTGTAAACCTTCTTTTATATTACTAAAAAATAATTAAAGTTATAGTTTTGATGAGAAATACATTTGTTGATTAAATATTTGTTTGACTCTTTTGATATTTTATAGACCTTCATAAATTATATTTTTGTATAACTCTATCTTCATCTCT
>NW_001854395.1:1697-4692 GCF_000209125.1 Entamoeba dispar SAW760
AAAATCTTTTTATTAGTCATATCAGTATAGCGTTTCAACTCTTTTCTATTTAGTATTAATGAGACAGTACTTTTTTAGTGAAAAAGAAAAGTCTTTAATCTAAATAACAGATAGACTTAAACTGTATTCAAAAAAAACTCTAAGTTTAATTATTCTTCTTGAGAGTTAGTTTAAATAAATTCTCTGAATCCTTATAATAGCGAAACATATTAGAATATTTTTTATAAAATGTTTATGAAATTAGAACACAAAATATTAATATGGAAATACTAAGAGTTAAGAAGTGAATCTTAATTTGTTTTTTGTATAAAGAATGTTTCTAAATTCAAGGAGAATTGATTTAGAACTTAAAATAAATTTATTTTATTGTTCAAAGAGAGGTAGTTCACTCTTTTTGAGTTAATGAAATTCTTCCAAAACCAGAAAAACACAACTTTGGGAAAAGTGAATTGATAGTATTAATTAGAATATAAGAGAGAATAGAATAACAAAAAGTTATTGATATAGTAGAGCAAAGTGATTAAATAAAAGAAAGTAAAAGAAGAAAACAAAACAAAAAGAGAAGAGTTAAAAAAAAATATAGGAGAAAAACAAATTTCTTTAAAAAATAATTTTAAAACTAAAACTTAAAAAAGTAATCGAATATTTTTTAAATGGAAATATTAACTGAGCCAAGTTTAACTCTTCTTGACGTTTTTATGTTATACCAAACATCTACCCTTCCAGCAACTGTTAGAAAAATTAATGAAACTGAAAGTTTTTTCTGGAATAAAGTTCTTGAATTAGAAACACCTTTTAATGAATATCTATTTATTAAAATACTTACTGCTATTCATAATCAATGGTCATCATATACAAGTAATTATCAACAACACTCATTTGAATCTAATGATGTCAATGTCTTTACTCGAAATAGAGGTGTTAGTGATGCAGATAAAAAAAATAAAATTCTAATAGACACATCAATATCTCCTGTATTTGTTTCTGATGATCATAAAATTTCAAATTCATCTCTTTCTAAAACTCATTTAACCACAACACCTAAAGACATTTTATTAAAACCAAAATGTCAAACTCTTAGTGACCCATCTCTTTCTTCTACTTCTTCTTCTTGTCCTAATAAAACAAATGACCATTCAGAACTCCTTCGAACAGAACAAATTGGAACTCCTCCTAAATTTTTAGAGCCACTCCCTAAACTTTCTCGTCCTACTTTAAAACGTACAATACCAGGAGCTTTTTCATCAACTAGAAATATTTCATTTACACCTCATGATAAACATAAAAGACCTGCAATACCTGATAAAAAATTAACAAAAAGTAGAAGTATGGAATGTATGCTTTCAGCATTTGATTCAGAACTTGTAACAAGAGGAGAAATTGCATTAAGAGAAAGAAGAAGAGTTGGAATTAACTCATCATCAACAAAGAATTTAGGACCAATACAAATTACAAATGAAACAATTAAATTATCAAATAATACAAATGAAAGTAAAAAAGACAGTAGTAAACAACAAGAAGATGATAATGAATGGCAATTATTTTCATCATTACTACAAAGAAAAACACTTAAAAATGTTATTAAAATTCCATCAACAAAAGTAATAGAAAGAATGATGAATACAGATAATTTAGTTGAAAAATATTTAAGAGGAAAGTTTAATGCAATTCAATATGAAGGTGGAACAACAAATATTTTAATTAATGGAAATAAAATTGCAATATCAGCAGGAGTATTGGTTGATGTATTAAATGGAAATTATATTAATAATTTTATTTATCATCAAAAGGAATATTATGAAGGATTACATACATTAGCAATTTTATATATTGGAACAATTAGACCATTTTGTTCTATTAGAAATTCTTCAAGAATAATTGTTTCAGCATTAAAAACATTTAATAAATTAATTCCACCAATTATGGCATTAGAAAGAAGAATTTCAAGAATGTTTACATTTGGAAATGGAAATGAAAATATTATTAATGCATTAGAATGGTATTCTAAAGAACTTATTTGTTATGGAATGTATATTGAAAAAATTAATAAAATACGTGAATTAATTCAATTAACTTACAAAGAAGACATTCTTCATTCATTAGAAATTGCTATTAATGAATATGAAGAAACACATGAAAAAGTAAAACCATTTGAAGAATTAATTGAATTACCAATACAACATTTTGGAAGATTAGGAGCATTATTATTTTATTTAATGAGTAAAACATCAGAACCATCTCAAATTATTAAACAAACAATAAAAAAATATATTCAAGTATTATCATCAATTAGTGATCTCTCTTTAAAAAAATTAAATCAAATAACTGGAATGGATTTAAAAAAAAAAGGAAGGTATTTAATTCATTTTGGTGGTGTAAAAATTACATCAAAAGAATTTAAAGGAAAAGAATGGAAATTATGTTTATTATTTAATGACATTTTACTTATTGCTAAAATTGATGTAACAGAAAAATATCGTAATGAACGTGAAATATTAACTAGATTTGAAAATGCACCTTCAGGTAAAGATATTAGTTTATTAAAAAAATATTATTGTAAAGTAGAATATATTTGTGATACTTCTAAATTAATTGTCTGTTCAGATAAAAATTATTCTTTCACACTAAATACAATGGTTTGTATTTGTTATAATATGAAAGAAAGAGATAATTGGATATCTTCTTTTCATTCTGTAAAAGTCTCATTTTTAAATTGACTTTGTGTTATATTAATTATTGTTATATAAAACGAAAATATATTTTATAATTAAAACAAATCTATTAATTTGAAAAATAGAGAAATGAAGAGCATTCGAGAATTAACAAAGAAGACAAATAGAATTTCGCTTTTAAACTATCAGCTTCTACATCAAATTTCTTGGTATTCTATTCGTTTCTTAATAAAAGAACTTCTTCATTTAAAACAGTTTCATGACTGAAGAACAGCATTATCAAGTAATTTAACTAGTAATGAAAAAGAAATTATTGATGAAGA
>NW_001854395.1:4792-11234 GCF_000209125.1 Entamoeba dispar SAW760
TATCAAGTAATTACTTAGTAATGAAAAGAATATGATGAGGAAGGTGATAAACAAAATGAACCAATTGGAACTGCTGGAATTCCTGGTACTATTTTTAATTTAGCAAATACAGTAATTGGAAGTGGAACATTAGCTATTCCATTAGCTTTTCAATATAGTGGATATATTGGAGGAATAACATTATTAGTATTGGCATGGATTCTTTCAGCTTTTGCTATGTATTTGTTAACATATGTTAGTATTAAAACAAAATTATGGACATACAAAGATATTTCATTAAAAGTAGGTGGTAAAATAATTAGTTATATTGTTCAAATTAGTATTTTCTGTTATACAACTGGAACGTGTATTGCTTATCCAATTTTCTTAGGTGGGTTTATGCCACATGTTTTTTCTACATTTGCAGGAAATACTGTATTAGTTGATAGACATTTTGATATTATGATTGTATGTTTTTGTATTATTATTCCAATTTCATTATTTAAAAATTTAAGTGCTTTGAAATATGTTTCTTTACTTTCATTAGCTTGTATTATTTATACTACACTCACTTCTTGTATTGAATTCTTTACAACATACAGTGATAATATTGATACTCATCCTCCTCAAGTTTTTAATCTTAGTGTAGAATTTTTAAGAGGATTTCCTTATATGACTTGTGCTTTTACTGCTCATTATAATGTACTTCGTTTCTATTCTGAATTAAAGAATAGGTCAATGACAAAAATGAATATTATTGTCGTTTCATCAACTCTTTGCTCTTTTGCTGTTTATTTATTAATTGGTTTATTTGGATATTTCTCTTTAACTCCTAACATTACAGGTAATATTCTTGTTGATTATCCAACAAGTGATATTCCTATGTTCATTGCTTGTTGTTCATTTTGTATTGTAATGAGCACTTCATTCCCATTAGTTCACCATGCTCAACGTGATTTATTTGATAAATTAGTTTTTTCAGGTTGGCAAGAATCAAATACTCGTAGAATTACTTTAAGTTTAGTACTAATTTCTCTTTGCATGTTCCTTGCAACTGGAATCGAACAAATTTCAACAGTACTTGCTTATAATGGTTCGATCTTTGGTGCACTTGTTGTTTATGTTTTCCCTGCATTCTTTGCATTCCGTGTGGCTACTGGATTACTCAAATGGGTTTCACTTGGAATTATGATTATTGGGTTTATTCTAGGTGGTATCGGATTGACCATTACTATTTTAACCCAATTCGGTGTTTTTGATTAATTAAAACATTCATTTTGTGTTATTCTTTTATTTTTGAAAAGAAACCTAAATATTAACTTGATGAAAAATTTTCAATTATAAAAAGTACAACCAAGAAATATATCTTTACATGGTATAAATTACTCTTTAATACAAATCGAGTTTACATCAATATTTTTAAATAACTTTATTATTTAATTATTTTGTTATTTGAACTTGTGTTAATGGTTTTGAAGTATCTTCATCACTTGAAGATGAATCAGAAGAAGAAAATGATGACTCAATAACTTCATGTAATTTTTGATAATTAATTTCTACATCTTTGTGTTTATTTGTAGTAGATAAATTTGTTTTCATTTCGGTCTCTATTAGAGGTTTTTTTGTAATTATCTTTTCATCATCTTTTTTTTCAATCTTCTTTTCATGTCGGTACCGATAAAATAAATAAATACCAGCAATTACAATAAGTAATATCCCAATAATAACACATATCATTATCCATCCTATTAACTGTAAGTTTTTACATCCAGTTTTATAACAAATTGATGGTGAATACTCACATTCATTTAATCCAATACACTCATCATATTTGGCACAACACTGACAAGTCTTAGCATGTTTTTTCCCAATTATAAAATCAACAGCTGGAATTTGATCGTTAAGGCATGTTTTTAATTCGTTTTGACATGTTTCACAAATACTTTCTACTGAATAAGCACCAACAAATAAAAACAATATAAAAGTAATTTTCATGGACAATTCTTTCTCCAAAATAACTTACTCTTCCCAGATCTTTAGGGTTTTAATCTTTAACATTTTCTTCTTATTTAAGAGAAAAAAGAAAAAAAAATATTTTTGTTTTATCCTTTTATTAAGACTTTTAGATTAGATTAATAATATTTATATCAAATCTCATTACTTTTTATTTAACTTAATTAAAAAAATTAAACCAAAAATGTTAGTTATCACTTTTTCAATCAATTCAATGCTTAGTCTGACTCTGATGATGAGGAACTAGAATTTGATGATGACTCTGAATCTGATGATTCTGAACTTGATGAATCTGAAGAAGATTCTGAAGATGAACTTGAAGAACTTTCTTTATTATTTTCTTCTTTCTTAGTTTCTTCTTTTATTTCTTTCTTAGCTTCTCCTTTAATCTCCTTTTTCTTTTCTTCTACAACTTTCTTTTCCTCTTTAACTCCTTTTTGTTCTTCTTTGTTCTCTGGTTTTTTAACTTCTTTTTTATTTTTTGGTACTTCGTTAGTTGGAGCATTTTTCTTTCCTTCCTTTTCTGATTTGATATAAGGAACTTCTTTCAAATAATCAGCTGGAGTTTTGTCATTTGGCTTACCATATTTCTCTAACTTACCTTCAGCGACAAGCTTCTTCTTTTGTTGAGCATGTGGTCCAAGTCCCCATTTGCGTGGATACAAATCTTTATCCATAATAACTCTCTTAATAGTAGCAACAACACCATATTCACAAGTAATCATTTCTTCTGATGTCATCTTGGCAATACCAAGAGCAATAGCCTCCCCTTTAGAAGTCATAAGTACAACAACTTCATTCATGGTAATTCCTTTAGAATATCTAAGTAAACCTGGAACCATCAATTTAGCACCGTAACAAATAGCATTTACACTAGAGTCTTTAACAACAATTTTTTTGTATTTAGTTAATAAAGTCTCAAGTGGTCTAACACAATGTCTAATATAACTTTCATCACCATGATTTTCATATAAGTACATAGCATCAAGAACATCATGTAAAGTAACCATATTATCTTTCTCAGTTAAATTACCTGATCTGACTCTTCTTAATTCTTCCATATGAGCACCACATCCCATAAGATATCCAAGATGGACACAAAGTGTTCTCATATAAGTTCCAGCTTGACATTGAGTTCTGAACAATGCAAATCCTTCTTTTTTATCAACTTCAAGTAATTCAGTGTTATAAATTGTTCTAATTCTAAGACTTCTTTTAACTGCAGCAATGACTGGTGGAAGTTGGAAAAGAGCTCCAGTTAAAGTGTTGATAACAGTTTTAACTTGTTGTTCATCTGAAATAGCTTCATGGAACTTACAAATACAGACATATTCTTTACCTGCATCTTGTTGTGATTTAACAAGTCTTGTGGCACGATCAATACAAACAATAAGACAACCAGTAACAGCTGGATCAAGAGTACCTGAATGTCCAGTTTTTTCTACTTTCAAAATTCTTTTCAACCATGCAACAACTTCATGAGAAGATGGGTTGGCTGGTTTATCTAAGTTAATAATACCATATTTAAAATGTTCAGAAATTGGTCTATTAATTGGTGAATTACCAGCTGAAGCAGGTGTATAATGTCCTGTTTTAATTTCAAGTTGATCAAAATTTTGAAGAAGTAATGGCCATGATGAATAGTCTGGAGTTGATTTTTCGTCACTTGGTTTAATTACAAAGTCAGACATGAATTTAATCTATTTAATTTTTCAGGGTTTTTTATTTCAAAAGAAGGGTTTATTCTTTTTTCATTGGTCATTTTTTCTTTATTATTTTTTTATTGTTTTTTTATTATAAATTATAATTTAGGGTTTTATTTTTATAAAATGATAAAAACGAGATTTACTGTAATCTTTTCTCATTTCATACTTTAACATTGTCCCTTTAAAAATTTAGAGGAAGAGAAGCTTTGTAAGTATTTGAGGTGATAGTAAGAAATAAAAAAATAAAAAAAAAGAAATGTATGCTCAAACCGAGATGAGCACTGGTGTTTAATTGAAGTAGAAAGTAATTTCGAGATTCTTTATTTTTAGATAATTATTTAAAGAAAAAAAATATAAGAAAACTTGAAAAACTTCCTTTTAAAAATATTAATGAAACAGAATGAAAAAGTAATTGGGAGAAGATTAAAAGAAGTTCCTACTATTAATAAATTACCGTATCCAATTTATGACATGCTTGAGAAGTTATCAAGTAAATGGGAATATATCTTAACAGAAGGAATCTTTAGAGTTCCTGGAAATATGACAGATATTATTGCAATTAAAAAACGATATGAAAATGGAGAAAGTGTAAATTTTACTAACGTTCAAATTTCCACTGTTGCTAGTCTTCTTAAAAATTATTTAAAAGAAATTCCGGGTGCATTAGTGGATAATGAAAATGTTTGATTTAAATAATAACAATAATAATAATGACATAAATTAATAACATAGAAAGACTTGTTTAATGTTACAATTTCAATGTTTGAAATGGATAATTCATTAAAAGATTTAGTCACTAAAAATATTAAAGACGCTTTATCATTTTTACCACTTTTAAATTATATTACTTTAAAACATATTATTTTTCATCTTCATTTAATTGCGCAATATTCACAATTTAATTTAATGGACTCTAATAATTTGGCTACTGTATTTGCTCCTGTCTTATTTTCTTTAAGCATTGAAGAGTTAATGAATAATAAAAACTATGCCATTGTTACTATCAAATTTTTAATAGACAATTATAATGATGTCTTCACAGTTTGTTGTTCATTACTACTTATATACCATAGTTCTCATTATTAGATAAATAATAAATTAATGGATGGGAGTTACCTCGAGCCATGTGACTATCAAGTCCCATTTGGAAAATGTCCAAAAGAATTATTACATTTATCAGATAATAACCCTCAATCAATTCATTAACTTATTTAGTATACTTCATTTATGATTGTTTGTTTTACACTCTACTATTTCTCAAAATTTTAAAAGAAAAACTTCTAAAAGAAAAAATGAACTTAAAAGTCATAATTTATTGATAAATGAAAATTTATTCAATCTTTGTATTATCTTTCTTAATAATCTCAGTATCTTCTCAAGCAGAATGTAGAGGAAAAGTCTGTAAAGAATTGTATCAACAAATAGAACAAAAAATTATTAACTTTAATAAACAATTTGATGCTCTTGAAGCAAAAGGAAGGCAGTTAATGGTTCGTTATGAAGAAGAAAAATCAGATTTACAACTTGTTCTGGATCCTGAAGCTCGTCAAAAAATTCGCGACGTTACCAATAACTTAATGACCGCATACAAAGAATTACCTAAACAAAAAGATATCATTTTACGTGAAGTCGTAAGAACTTTAAGGCCATTGGCTCCAGGACTTCAAAGACGTTTACTGAGAAAGCATGGTCTAATGTATCGTTTCGCTCCTGAATATAATGCAAATTTAGCAAGATTTATGAAAGCCAAGTTTGATTAAAATTCATTGAAATTTTGTTTTTCATTCCACTTCTTGGTTCATTTTCTTAATCAATGTTAAGAGAAAAAAAAAAGAGAAGAAAAGAGAAAAAGAAGGAAAAGTAATGATAGAAGAAAGACATAGGATAAAGAATTGATATGTTAAGGACTAATCATAGAAGATACAAGCCATAGTCAAAAAGCAAAAGGGAATGAGAAAAGAAGGAAAAGAAAGTACCAGGGTTGAAGTAAAGGGTGAAGAGGGGAATAAGTCAAATGATGGAAAATAAAGGAAGAAGATTAAAAGAAAAAAAAAAAGAATAAAAAGAAACAAAAAGCAGAAATGAAATACAAAAGAAAAGAAGGATTACAAACTGAAGAAGAAAAGATTGAGAAAATGATAAAAATGGTCAAAAAAATCATCAAAGAACAAATCAAAGAAATGAAGAAAGGAGGGGAAGAAATTTGTGAAAGGATAAAAGAAAAAGACAAGAAGAAAAATTTATAAATCATTAGTTCAGCAAGAGAAAAATATTTATATGAAGAAGAGATAGAAATAGGAGAAATTATCAAGAGAGTATTTGAAGTAAGGAAATTAGAAGAAGAATATAAAGAATTAAACAAAAGATACAAACAAACCATTTAATTAATTTAATATCCCTTTTCATTTTCATTTTATTTTCATTCAACAATCATCATTTTATATTATTTTCATTTTAATTTTATTATATTTCAATTTTAGTTGTATTTTCAATTTATCAAATATGAATATAATATATAATAAATACAATATTAGAAAGATTTTAACTTATTTATCTTTTTAATTTCATAAATAAATGAATAAATGATAAATGAAATAAATTAAATTATAAGATATTTACAAATAATAACAAATAATTCATTTATTATCATCTTCAACATCTATTTCATAAATATAATAATAAATCATCAAATAAATTTAATACAAATAAAAACAACACAAACATTACATAATGAAACAAATAAT
>NW_001854394.1:0-2611 GCF_000209125.1 Entamoeba dispar SAW760
TTGTATTTGTGATTATTAAAATATGGTGTTATATAATATTCTTTTCTTTATTCTTTTCTATTATTTGTTTCGGTTCTTTCATTTTAGTTATTATCTTTGTTGTTATTTCTTCTGTTATAATTATTTCATTTTCTCTTTTATATTCTATTTCATTTATTGTTTTATCACGTCTTTCATTATCTAATTTAATTGTTAATTGTTTCATATCATTTTGAATAGATTGTTCATTAAATATTCTTCTTATTTTTCATTTTCATTCAATTAATATATTCTTATCATTTTATTTTGATTCTGTGTTGTTTCTCTAGTAATTATTTCTTTATCAGTAAATGAAACAATGATAGTGTTGTTCTATTTCATTGTTCATTTAATATAATTTATACTCTTTCATTTTATCAATCACCTTTATTATTATTTATATTTATAATATCTATTTATTATTTTTCAATATTATCATATTTAATTATATTATTTCAATTAGATTTATTTTAAATTAAATAGAATTATATCAATTATGATAATATAATAATTTATATGAATAATTGTTATATTATTATTTAAATACAACTATGTAATTATTTTTAATTATGATAAAAATACATTTAATATTCTAAATTAAATATTATTATTATTTAATATTATTAATTTAATTATTTATTATCTTTTAATCTAAAATATAAATAATAAATAATAAATAAAAATATAATAAATAAATAATAAAAGAAGTATTTAATTTTAATTAATAAAATAAATGATTAATGATAATATTTATAAAATAATTATTAAATTATCATTTAATCAATAATAAATAATAATTTAATATATTTTTAATTTATTAAAACATAATTAAAACATAAATAAATAACAAATAATTCAAAACAAAACATAAATTATAAATAATTATTATTTAAATTAAAAAACAAAAACAAATAAATAATAAATAAATAACAAAAAATATAAAATAATTAAAAAATGAAAAGAAATAATTAAAAAATGATATTCATTAAATTAATAATAAAATCAAATAGTTAAACTATTATAAAATATAGAATTTGTTTATAATCTTATTTTGTGTTCAATTTCATTTTATGTATTTCTTTAATCAAACTACTTATAAAAGTGTTTTTAATCCAAATAATCAATTAGTGTATTTTCAATTTCTTGACTATCTCTCTTACTTCTTTTCATCCCCGCACGTCTTTAAAACATTTTTCTGGTATTCTTTTATTTTGCTTTAACTCTTCTATACATCCACAATTGTAGAAACAATAACTTCCAAATGATGTAATTGTTGATGGAATATTAATAGATGTTAATGATTTACAGTTATAAAAACATCCATTTTCTATTTTACTAACAGATGATGGTATGTCAATAGATTTTAATGATGTACATTCTCTAAAACACTCACCTTCTATTTTACTAACTGATGTTGGAATATTAATAGATTTTAATGATGCACAACCAAAAAAACATTCATCTCCTATTTCACTAACTAATGTTGGTATGTCAATTGATGTTAATGAGCAACAGGAATAAAAACATAATTTTCCTATTTTACTAACAGAAGATGGTATATTAATTGATGTTAGTGATGCACATCCATCGAAACAATAATTTCCTATTTCATTGACTGATGATGGGATAGTAATTGATGTTAATGATGCACATCCATCAAAACAAATGTTTCCTAATTTAGTAATTGTTATTGGTATGTTAATTGATTTTAATGATGCACATCCACAAAAACATCTATCTCCTATTTCACTAATCCTTGTTGGTATATCAATCGTTTTTAATCCACTGGCAAAATAAAAGCATTCAGATTCAAGTGATTTAACTTCTGGTGGTATTGTATTTCCATATTTCTTTCTATCTTGTTTTGTATATTCTATATTTTTACAGATATTCCCTTTTTCTTTCTCTTCTATGTGTATTGAATAACTCACTGTATACCACAGCTCTCGTTTGATTATTCTTCCATCTTTAAATACTCTATCCATTAAATCATATAAATTAAATGTTTCAATATTAGGAAAGAACTTTCTTGAATAATCACTTAAAGGAATTGGATTAAAATGAAATCGTTCCATATTTCCTTGAAATCTTTTAACACCTAATTCTAAATTAATGAAATCATTAATATCATTAAAATACATTGACACTATCATTATTTCATTATATCCTAATCTTCTTTCTTTATTGTTATTTCTTATTGTATTTTCCATTCTTCTTTTATTTGAACTTAAATTATTTTTAAGATTTTCATTTATTTTTTATTATATTTTATTAATAAAATATCCATTAAATATAAAATATCTTTTTCTTCTATTTATAGTTAAAAATAAAATATAGTTTAAATATATGGTATTTAATAATAATAATATAGTTTAATAAAATAAATAAAAAATAGTAAATTATAATAAATTAATAATAAAAAGATGAAATTAAAATGAAATAATATAAATAATCATAATAAATTATAATGAAAATAAATATGAAATAGTTTTAAATCTAATAATATTTAAATTATTTATATTTTTTATTTATTATTATTTTTATATTCATTATTTCATCTTCTTATCTTTCTTTATTTTCATTTTCATCATTA
>NW_001854393.1:0-1682 GCF_000209125.1 Entamoeba dispar SAW760
TATTTAGGAGAAGTAAGAAAGTTGAATAACTAAATAAAACATCTATTAACAAAGAAGTAGAAAGATTGGTAGAACAAATAAGAAAAGAAAATGAACAATGTCTAATAAACTGAATGAAAATACGAATTGAACTGAAACAAATACAATAACTATTTCAGTTCATGAAACAGTTATAAAAGATATTCTTCAGAACATTCAAACAAAAAGTATAAATGAAGAATGAATTAAAGAGTTAGTAGAAGAAAAGTTGAAGAAAATGTACTTAATTCAAATGGAGAAACAACAAAAAATTAGATCAAGAAAGAGAAAAATGAAAAAACAAATGTTCTCATTCAACTGAAATAACAAATGAAGTGAACGTCATGAAATTTTTAATTCAAGGGAGAAGAAAACTAAAGCAATTTTGATTGAATCTGAAATTCAACAACAAGAAGAATGGATAAATAGAAAAGTATCCAACACACTATTTGATTCAGATAATGATGATTAGAATAAGAATAGATCAGTATTTGATCAAAGAATAATAAATAAAGAAGACAATAATCATTATTGAAGATACAAATAGAAATAAATTTAGAGGATATGTTAATGTGAAAATTGATAAAGTTAATGATTATATAAATGAACCAAAATCATTTTTATTTTCAATAGAATCAAAAGGAAGAATACAAGAAATGATGAAATTTGATATTAAAGATCCAAAATATGCATTGCATTTATTTTGTGTAGTCAATAAGATTATTGTGTGTTTGCATTTGGAAATGTAGGTGGTGATATTTGTGTTGGTAAAGGAGATGACAAAACATAATTGTATTGTAACTCACAGTCATTTGACTATAAAGAAATTGAGTATGTACTCTGTGGAAATGAAAAATTCACACTAAGGCGGTTCATTGTAATTGAAATGAAATTATTAAATATTGTTTGTATGAAAAGAAGAATAAATAAAAAGAATATAAACTTAAATCAATATGAGAGTATGAATAAAATAACTGTTTAAAGAAAAGAAAAAATCAAATGATGATTATCTTAAAATAATTTGAAGGTTAAATCAAAAAAGAAATAATAAAACAATACAATGATAAATAATAAAACAATAATGAGATTAGGATATAATGAAATAATGATAACATCAATGTATTTTAATGATATTAAAGATTTTATTAATTTAGAAATTGGAGTTAAAAGATTTCAAGGAAATATAGAACGATTTCATTTTAATCCAATTAAGTTAAATAATATTCAAGAAAATTGTTTCCTAACATTGAAACATTTCATATTTATAATAATATAATGAAATATTTAATGATGGAAGAATATTTAAATATGTAATATGGTATGATATTAGTTATTCACTATATTAAAAGAAAAAGGAAAATGTAAAAACATAGAATATATACAAAAGAAGATAGAAATAGATATTGGAATAAATACCATAGAAGTTAAATCAATTGGAGATGGATATTTTATGTTTTGTTGTGGTATGAAAGAAATTAATATACAATCATCAATTAGTGAAATATAAAACAGACATTTTTATGAATGTTCATCATTAACATTAATTAATAAGAAAATGTACAATTCGTTAGTGAAGATAGGACATTTGTAAAAACAGAAAATAAGGCATCAATTGAAATTAATAATTTAAAAAGAATGAATGAAAAAGAAATATAAAGAAGATA
>NW_001854392.1:0-3475 GCF_000209125.1 Entamoeba dispar SAW760
TTTTCTGTATTTTATTTATTTAAATGATTTCTTGTGTATTTTTTATTTTCATTTAAATTCATTAAATATGAATGTTATTTATCATCTTATTTTAATTATTATTTAATATCATTTGATATTTCTCAATTAAAATATTTAATATAATAAATTCTTTGTATTTTTTATTATTATTTCTTATTTGTTTTCTTTGAAATAAATCATTACATAAATTATTTATTTTAATTTGTTTTTATTAATAATGTTTTCTTTATTACAATTGTTATATTTATCATTGATCATATTCTTTATTAAATTATATTTTATTATCTTTTTATTCATTTTTATTTGTTATTTATTTTATTTATTATTTATTTTATAATTCTTCTCTATTATATTATATTCATTTATTATCATTTGAATAAATTCGTATTTAATTATTAATGAAATATTAATGAATGAAATGAATGTTATGTTTTAGAAATATGTTAATAAATAGAATTTGTATAAATTATCATTTATTATTTAATTTTCATCATTTTATGTTATTTATATTTTATATTTTATTCTTTTATTTTGTTTTCATTTTATTTTTGATGATAATGAATAAAAATATTACATAATGAATAATTAATATATTTAAATGAATAAAGTGTAATTAATGAATAATTGTTATTTATCATTATTCATTTCATTTTCATCATTTGAATTATATTTTATTTCATTTATTTATTAAATATAGATTCGAAGGTAGCATGTCAGAGATACCACACACAACACTAAAATATTTCCTTCCTTCAATTCCCCCAGTTATGGACTGGTTATGACGTTGCGTTTGGTTAGAAAAACATCTTACCCAGTACTGCAAGAATAGCAGTGTTTATTATGTACAATGACAGAATATCATTGACAATAAACGAATGGGTATTATAAAGATGTTATTATTACTTGTTAGAATACAAGTATATTTGATAATATAAGAAAGATTATCAAAGGAAAATGGTCAAGTGGTTGAGGCTAAAAGAATATTAACCCAAAGCAATACAGTGGTAATTATATACTCTCCTTAAAATAAGAAAATA
The DNA here is from genome assembly GCF_000209125.1 of Entamoeba dispar SAW760. Lineage (NCBI taxonomy): Eukaryota > Evosea > Mastigamoebida > Endamoebidae > Entamoeba > Entamoeba dispar. The sequence continues at coordinate 1,059 of NW_001854392.1, forward strand.
AAGAAGAAGAAATTTAAACCCATTGAAATTAAAAAGAAATTAAATAATGAATATTTAAGTAATAGATGTTTAAAATACTCTATTCCACATCAAAAATGAGAAAAGAAAATTCTCACAATTCAACAAATAAAAGCAAAGAATAAGCCAATAGTTGATGAACAAATACTTTTAAGCGAAGGGATGGATTAGTTAATCTCCACTGAGCAAGGAACAATAGAAGATATTTCTATTAATACTTAATTATCTACTTTTTATTTATTTATTAAATATATATTGAATCAAATAAAAAGATAAAATATAAATACGAATGAATGATAAATATTAAATAAATAGAATGAAATGAATAGAATATAGAAATAAAAGAATGAAATAATAAATCTAATGATTGTAATTATAATAATAAAATAAACATCATTAAAAAACAACTTAAAAACAAAAAACTTAAAAATAAATAAATATAATGGGAATAATATCATCAAAACCAAATATCATATCATTTCTTAAAACAAATGAAATGAAACAACTAGAAGAATGGACAGAAAGAAGGATAGGAAATATATTATTTGATTCAGATATTGATGATTGGGATATTGATACATCAGTATTTGATCAAAAAATAATAAATAAAGAACATATAATAATTATTATTGAAGATGATGATGGAAATAAATTTGGAGGATATATTAATGTGAAAATTGATAAATTTGGTGATTTTATAAATGATCCAAATTCATTTTTATTTTCATTAGAATCAAATGGGAGAATACAAGAAATGATGAAATTTAATATTAATCAACAACAATATGCATTTTATTTATGTAATCAATCATATGAATGGTTGTTTTTTTGGATATGGAATTGGAAATGATATTTTTGTTTATAAAAAAACTTATAAAACAGATTCATATTGTAGACAACGTTCATTTGAATACAATGGAATTGAAGATGCACTTTGTGGACAATATCATTTCATACCACAAAGAATTATTGTAATTGAAATGATTTGATTTTTATTCATTATTTTTATTTGAAATATAAAAAATAAAAAAGAATATAAAATAAAATCAATAAATGAATATGATCATTTCATTTATTGTTAAATGAATATGATGAATATAAAAATGGTCATATTTCTTTTTTATTTAAATTATTTATATTCATTGTGTTATTTAACTGAAATATAATTATTAAAATTAATCATTAAATATTTTCTATATTTGTGAACTAAAATAAACAAAGAAATAATGATTCTAAATAAAATATAAAAAAAGAAAAAGCGAGTAAAATATTTTGAATTAATAAAATAATTTAATTTTTTTTTTCTTAAAATAAAATTAAAAATTAAATTAAATATTCATTCTATATTCATTTATATTTCTTTATATTTTATATCATGTTATGCTAAATTCTTCTCAATTATAATTGAAATATAAAAGAAATTTAGTTCAATGTATGTATACTTTTTTTATTATTTTATTTATGTATTTTATTTTTATATATTTATATATTTTATTATTATATTTATTTTTATTCTTATATTATATATCATCATTTTATATTTATATTTCATATTTATCTTATTTCTTTTCTTATTCTTTATTTTTTCTTTTATATTTTTAATATATTTCTTTATCTTATTTTCATTTTTATTATATTTTTATATTTTATATTTACTTTCTTTTTATATTTATTATTATTTTATTTATATTATATTGATTTATTTATTATTTCTTTTATTCATTTTATTTATTATTATATCTTTTCTCTTATTATTCTTTATCTTTTATTATTATTCATTTAATTTTTATTTCTTCTATCTATATCATATGATTTTATTATTTATTATTTATTATTCAAATAACATCTATATCTATTATTAAACATTAATAATAAATATATACATAAATAAAAATCATAAAATGAAATTTGAATAAAATATTTTATATCATTAAAATATTGTTAATTATTTTATATCATTAAATTATACTTTTTATCGGTTATTTCTATTTTCTTTATTAAAAAATACATTTATTATTTCATCTTTTCATCTTTTTATCTCTTTTTGTTTTAATATTTTTTTATATTTCTTTTTATATCATTAACTTTTTACTTTTATTCTTTTCTTCTTCTATTTCTTATTTTTTATTTTATTCTTTTATATCTTTCTTTTTCTTCTTTTTTTTTCTCTTATTTCTTTTTTTGTTGTAATATTAAAATTATACATTTTGAGTATTAAATTTTCTTTTATAATATTATATTAGTATTTTATATATTTCATTGTTTATTTTTATTGAAAATTATATTATAATATCTGATTTATTTAGAGTATTTAATTTTAATTAATGATATTTCTATTTGTTATATTAATATTAAATTAACAATTATCATTATGATTTTAAAATTATAAAAGACAAATT
>NW_001854391.1:0-2048 GCF_000209125.1 Entamoeba dispar SAW760
TTTCATAGAACTACTCTGAGAAGGATCATAAGGACTACCATCTACAGTCTTACGACTAACAGAACGAGTATCAGTATATTCAAGTAGCTTACGACGATCTTCTTCAAGACGTTCATTTGCAATCTGTTCTTGAACTAAAGCAGTTAATTGAGCATCAGTAAAATCATAAGGTTCTACAGGAACTTTCTTTCCAAGCTTAACATTATACTTACCAGGTTTCAATTCTTCTACAATATTACCCTTCAAAAGAGATTTATCAACATCAACACGCATAAACTTAACATCATATTTTTTATTTCCTTTATTAATATTTCTTGATTTATTTTCAACAGTTTCAACATCACCACCAACAACATTAGCGACTATACTCTGCATTTGATTATTATTCAATAAACGATTATCGGTTGTATAATATTCATCAATGTATCTCCTAGTAACAGCATTTCGAAGAGCATTATCAAAACGTTCGGGAGTAGTTTCATTAAGTTGAATAGCCTTATTATAAATCAGCTGTTGATCTACATCATAATTTCTTTGATATTCAACGTTCATTTTATCTATATCCTTATCAAGAATATTAGATGATTGCAATAAATCAGTTAAGTTAAAAGTATTATTATTCATTTTATTCATGAGATCAGTAAAACTATCAACAAAATTACCTACACTAACACTGTTAATGGGAATTTTATAATCATTATCAACAAATATACTCTTTGCAACATCAACTCTTTTTTGTAATTGTTCAAAGAAATGACGATTAGGACCATATTCAAGAGGTCGATTTCTAGCAAATTGTTTAACAACTCTTGGAAATTCTTCATATAATTTACTCAATCTTTTCATTATAGTGGGATCATTTACAAATGAAGGTCGTTCAAGTTTAACATCACGTACACGAGTAGCAACAGGAACCAATATAGAAGCAGTTCCACTTCCTCCATTACCTCTACTAGGATTTATACCACCTAAAACATTAAAAGCGGCATTAGCTAATTCATTACCTCTACCAACTTCTTCTTGGATATCAGCAATTAAATTTATAACAGGGGACATATCTCGCATCCTTCCTTCATTATATTTTCTAATATTACTAGCAATAGCTCCAAACTTAGCATCAAAACGTCGTTTAGCCCCAGCTCGCATAGCAGGATCAGATATACTTCTAATATATTGAGCAACTTGATTTTCATTAATATAAAAACGATTACCCATCAACTTCGTTATTTCACTAATAAGTTTCCATTTATTAAATGTGACTTGATCACTTTCTTGCTTATAAACTTCTTGACTCATTTTTCTATCTATCTGAGGAAAGTTCTTCTCCAAATAATCAAAATCACTAGCATATGTTTTATTTTCATCTTCTAATACTTTAATACGCTCATTACTTTGATCAATACGCAGATTAAGCCTATCCAAAAAATTATTAATATTTTTAAGCTCCGCATTATACAAATCAGGTTGTTTAACTCTCATTTCATTTATACCAGCAATAATACCATTAATAAGAGTTTGCATAATACGTTGCTCATTTTTAGAAACATAAATAGCATTAGAAAGAGCATTCAAACCAGCATTATACATACGATCACGTGCATTCATAGTCTTATAACTTTTTTCAATTTCTTCATTCATTTTTCCAATAGTTCCATTTATTGCATTTATATCATTACCATATTGACCAAGCAATTTTTCAAACTCGGGTATACGAGAAACAATCGGTCTCATATCATTAAGTATACTAGTCATCTCTTCAATTAACCTTTCAGAATAACCAAATCGATGTCGTAAAAATATATTATAAGACCTAAGATCTTCTTTAGTAACAAATTGTTGTTGATTACGCTTTAATTCTATATTCTCCTTTTCAAGTATATCTATACGCCTTTGATTATCTCTAATCTTACGATTAATTTCTTGACGTTCAAGACCACCAGCTTTTATTTGATCTCTAATATGTTTATTCTCCTTCTTAAGATATTTTATTTTTTTATCAATTTCATCATTATAATCATCATATGTAATAATATTAGGAATATATTGAT
>NW_001854390.1:0-1073 GCF_000209125.1 Entamoeba dispar SAW760
TACTTTTTATCAATTCACTTCTTTATTATTAACATCATTTGTTTATTTCTCATTTTCATTTTGTTTCATTTTTATTTCCATTTTCATCTACTTTAATCTCTAAATTTATTTTTATCTCACTTGCATTTCCTCATTCTCAATTTCCTCATTCTTAGATTCCTCATTCTCAAGTTCTTCTTTCTTTAAATCCTTCATTTTTCTTTTAACTCCCATCTTTCGTTTTTGTTTTCGTTTTTCTTTTCCCTGTTCTTTTTCCTTCCATCTTTCGTTGTCCTTATGTTAATCAATACAATTCAACATGTTTCTTTTATTTTCTTTAAAAACTGTTCAACTGTACTGACAGGCTTACTGCCATCATTCAATGTATTTTGAATGATACGTATTTTATCAGGTTTCATTTAACTATCAATATTTTTCTTTCATTTATACAACTTTTGTTAGTTATTTATTAGAAAAAACTATTGTTTTACTTCATAAATTTATTAATAACTTCAAAGTTTTTCTAAAATTAGATAACGACTCAGATTATCCATACAAACAATATAGAATTATTCTAAAAATAGAAAACGATTCAGATTATCCATACAAATAATTTATAAAATTTCTAAAAATAGAAAACGATTCAGATTATCCATACAAACATGTCGCCGAAAATGCCGAATATTTGTTGGTAACCACGTCATCCTTTTCGGCAAATCGAGCTTTTACCATCTTAAAATTTTGGTCTAGTGTTAATCCGATGGTTTTTCCTAGCTTTTGTGTAATAAAGGTTCACTTTTCGACGGAATATCAATTTTTTTCGTTCTATTCCTTCTAATTTCAACAAAAAAACGGTAGTTTTTTCAAAAAGGGCATTTTCAAAAATCGTATTTCGAGTAGGGGGGGTCTTTTTGCAATTTTTGTTGAAATTTACCCCGTGTAGAAGGAATTTTCGTTGTTATATAAAACATTTGTATGTTGGGTTTTTGTTATTCTTTTTTGTTATTCTTTTTTGTTATTCACTATTTTTAGGTCATTTTTTGTTATTCTTTTTTGTTATTCAAAGGTAATGCTCAATGATGAAATAATCATGA
>NW_001854389.1:0-1230 GCF_000209125.1 Entamoeba dispar SAW760
TTTACTTTATATTATTACTACTTATACTTTATATTATTACTACTTATACTTTATATTATTACTACTTATACTTTATATTATTACTACTTATACTTTATATTATTACTACTTATACTTTATATTAATGCTAAAAAATTCCATCGCCGGGAATCGAACCCGGGGCACAAACGTGAAAGGCTTGTATGTTACCAACTACACCACAATGGATTACTATACCATGTATATATGCGACTTTGACTTTATTCTTATTATATTTATATTACTTATATTACTTATTAGACTTATATTATCTTTTACTTTATTACTCTATGCTTATGTATATATCTATATGTTTATATTTCTTTATATGTATATTATATATTATATATTATTATTATTATTATTATTATTATTATGTTCTTCTATATTATATTTATATTTATATTTATGTTTATGTTTATGTTTATTATTATTTATGTCTATGTACTTTCCTATATACATCCTTATATATATATATATATTTATTTATTTCTTTTCACACCTATTCTTATCTATTAGTATAAAACTCCTATTTATTACTATTACTATTACTATTACTATTAGTATAAAAATTTTATCTATTAGTATATTACTTGTACACCTATGTATTAGTATATTAGTTCTTTACCTATGTATTAGTATAAAAACTGATCCGACCAACCGGATTCGAACCAGTGACCTAAGGAATTCTATTCTACAACTACAGTCCTCCGCTCTACCAACTGAGCTATGGTCGGTATCGATATCTTTATTCTTATTAATCCTATCATCTTATGTTATTCTATATATGACTATTATACTATATGACTATATATGTTATTATGTTATTATGTTATTATGTTATTATGTTATTATGTTATTATGTTATTATGTATATATGTATATATGTATATATGTATATATGTATATATGTTTATATTTATATTCTTTATATACTTCCTCATTTATTATTTTCTTATTACTATCTATTTATTATTACCTATACTTTATCTACTTTATATTATTACTACCTTTACTTTATATTATTACTACTTATACTTTATATTATTACTACTTATACTTTATATTATTACTACTTATACTTTATATTATTACTACTTATACTTTATATTATTACTACTTATACTTTATATTAATGCTAAAAAATTCCATCGCCGGGAATCGAACCCGGGGCACAAACGTGAAAGGCTTGTATGTTACCAACTACACCAC
>NW_001854388.1:0-9635 GCF_000209125.1 Entamoeba dispar SAW760
GAAAGATAAAGGTATTACAAAAAACTTCATTCAATAAATGCTGAGAATACTCCAATGAATAAATAAAGAGTTTATAAATTATTTCATGGTCAAAATGAATCAAAGTTAAATCAGTTTGAAATGATGTTAAAATTCGAGTTAATGTTGTTGGTAATTTTGATAATGTAAACATTTTTTCATACAAAAATTCATGATAGGTAATCTGTTGTTGATGAAACTGTTCAATGAGAATAGACGATGAAGGGGAGAATTGTTTTGTTAAGAGCTCTGCAATAATTAAATAAAATAAATCAACTCGCATTAATTTTAAAATAATATCACCAATCTTTTCTACTTCTGTAATATTGTCCCCTATTAATTCAAACACATACTTTTTAATACACTGCTTCATTTTTTTAGGAAACCCTTTATACTCAGCTGGAAGTAATGATACTAAATTTCCTGTAAATGATTTCCCATGAAGAGGACAAAACCCTTCTTCTTTCCATTGAGTTTCATCTCCACAATCACAAGTAAAATTTGACACTTCAGTAATTGAATAGTCATGACCTTTATGGTTGCTGCTATTAAAGCATAATGCACATAAACAAGCACTCTCATTTTTTGAACATGTTTTGCAATGATAAATAAGTGATTTTTGGCCATATCCAACAGAACGACAATGCCTTGTATGAACAAGGTTTTGACATGACCTTATAGCAGAATCAAGGGTAGTTCCAATAATGTTTTCCACCATTAACAAAACGAATCAATTCTTTTTATTTTTTTTATTTATCAAAATTATTTTTTTCTTTTTTCATTAAAATATTAAATTTATATTTAATTTCAATAAATTATTAATTTTCTTTTTATTTTTCTTATTCTTTTTAATGGAAATCCCATCAAACAAGTGGATATTTTAGAAGATGGAATGAGGTAAAATTTATAGATAAAACTACTACAATAAATGTATGGAAGTCAATTAATATTAAAAAGAATGCACTTGTCAATTTAAATAAAATATAAGGTGGGTAATATTCAAATGGTACAAAAAAGATAATAATTAAAAAATAAATGATTAAAGATGTACATTTTGTAAATAAAAGATATCAACAATAGAATACATTCTATTATTTTGTACTTGTCATAAAATTTCATAAATTGAGAAACATAATAACATTAGTATTATTATATTAGATGATTAGAAAATATACATGAAATAAACAATATAAAAAATCCCCATATGAAACAGTGTTCCAACACAATTACATCACTATGATATGGAACAAACAAAAAATACCAAAAAATGATGGACAATATCATAAAAGACCAGATATATAATAAATAAAAAGAATAAAATTAGTCTATTATTTGATATGAATATTGACGCATATCATAATATTAATGGAGGCTATTTGGATAAAAGAAATAAGTATATAGAAATGAAAAATATGATAATTAAAATAGAAAAAAATAAAGGTTGTCAAAATAATTTTAGTATTAATTTCAATAAACGGTCTAGTAAATACCGAAAGTATTAAATTAATTAAAAAAACGAAATTGACACCACTAAAGAAATTAAAAACATTGTAATTAAAAACACGATGGATGTCATTGAAAATTATTTCTACTACAACCAAGCATATTCTGTGGAACTACAAGACGAAGACTCATTGACAAGATTAATTTTCCCTGAATAACGAATAATAGAAATCAATTCTATTAACATTTAATTAATTGCTTTTTATTTTTCTTATTCTTTTTATTCAAACAATACTCTAGAACTTCTTTTATGATCAAGTAAGTCTTAAATTAAACATCATTTTATGAATTATAGTCGTTCTCAAATTATTTTGGTTGTTGTAAATAGTATTTATCATTATTTGTTTATCTATGTTTTTGTTATTTACTTTTATTTATTTCTTTGTTAATTCTTTTTCCTTCATTCATTTTATATATTCATTTTATGTTGTTTCTTCTTATTATATATTATTTTGAATATTATGTTTATTATCTTTTGGTTTTTATTTTATATCTTCTTTCAATTTATGTTTTAATTATTATAAATTAAATCTCTTTATTAATTATTTTATTATGCAAATTATGTTTCTTATTAATTTGTTATGATTTGTGGTTATTTCTTGTGTTTTGTCATGTTTTCATTTAATCATTAAACTTAAGATGTTCAATTTCTTATTACTTATTTTATTATTTGATTTAATGTTGTAATAAATTATTATTACAATCATTTTTGATGGTAATATTATGAATAATGGTTAAATAATAATGAAATAATGAAATATTTATTAATTTTATTGTTGTTTAATAGATATGTTTGTTTTATATTATTTTGTTTATTTATTTTTATTATATTTGATTATTTTTATGTTTTGAATATTTAAATTATGTTATTTCTTTTATTTGTTATTCTTTTTTATATTTTATTTCTTCTTTTAATTTATTTTTTCTTGTTATTTATTCTTGTTATATTTAGTTGTTTATTCATTGTTTTATTCTGATATTATATTTATTTTATCTTCTATTTATTTGAATATATCATTATATTAAATTCAATACCATTTCATTTTGATTATTAATATTTTAATAAATAACAGATTAATTATCAAATATCAATTTATAATCATTTCATATTTCATCATTAAAATGAAATTTAAGAATAATTAAAACAACAAAACATTAATTTTCAATGAAAAAGAATTCAAAATAATTATTTGATTTTCACATTAATCACAAAACAAAAACATAAATTCATTCTTTTTAATCTTCCATCACAATTAACATAATAAAAATATTTTCTTCACTTTCACTCTTTTTCTTTTTATTTGAAATTTAAGAGCTTGATTTTTAAACAAGAATCAAAATGTATATTTATATATAAAAAAAAGTTATAAATAAGATATAATCAAAGAATTGTCAAACTTAGATTAGAGAAGATCTAAAAATAGTTTCAACCATTCTTCAATTTATAAGTGAAGAAAGATACTCAACCATTGACTTTTGTTTGTCTGTAATGAATGGATATACTTTAAGAACTTCAAAGATTGCCTTGCAGTCCAACATTAAATTGTTATCACTTCTTTTACTAGCAGCAAATAATACGTCTTCAACAAGCCTCAATGTTAAATCAAACATTTCTTGATTTGGCTCATTCTGTTCGATATTAGAAACTAATTCAGAATATCCAAAGAATTTATTTTCTATAATATCTTCATTTGAGTTTAATAAATTTGAATACCATTGAAGGACTCTCTTACTAACGTCTTTTAAGGTAAATAATTTTTTAGAAACAGAAGGTACATATTTTTTCTTTGTTAAAGACTCATATGTCTTTCTTGTTAAATTTAAAAGTTTTTGAACGTCATCCCAGTTTGCTCTTTCTTCATATTTTGGTGCCATCATCTTTAAAAGAGCCTCTTTGAATTCTTTGATATAGTTTTTCAATTCTGAAGGGATATTATTTTTTGGTTGTACATTACTAACAACAAGACATAGTTGCTGAACAAAAGTACTTTCAGAGAGTAAAGCTTTTTCTTTTGACTTAATAGCTTCAATTCGTAGTATTTCGGTGTTAGTTTGGTTCATTAAGAAGTTAGATAGTGTTATTCCAATAGAATAAATATCATTAGTTGTTTTATCTTCAGCCTCAACCCAGTCGCAAGGAAGCATGCATGGAGTGAACATTTTGGTTTCTCCAGGATTAGTTGGAGAAAGAGCAATTGCAGTACCTAAATCACCAACAAGAGCTCTTCCCGATTTAATAAAGATATTATTTAATTTGTAATCCCTATTAAAACAACTTAGATTTTTAAAATTAATTGCACATGATAATATATCAATGATATATGTTAGTGCTTTTATTGTATTATTTTCTAATTCAAAATTTGGAGTTTGTAATTCATCTTGTAATGTGGTATCTGCCCAAAGTTCTTATTAACCAATATTTCTTTGTAACTTTATCTTCATAATATCCCAATAACAGGAAGAATGTTAATTTGGTCATTAACTAAAAAACTCATTCCTTTTTCTCTTTTAAAAATCCATTTAGTGTCATAGAGATTATTTTTAAAATTTTTAAATAGTTTAATTGAAACATCTACCATTTCATTTTCTTTAGTTCTTAACTTTCCTTTAAAAATAAATGCAGCTCCTCCTTTACCAACACTTTGAATACGAGAAGACTTATCCTTTCCTTCTAAAAAAGTTTTAGATGACATACTAATAGGTTCTGAATTAATGACGTCTATAAAAGGAACTTCTGTTCCATTTATAGAAATGAAAAATAAATCTTTAGAATTTATTCTAACTCCATGTTTTCTATTATAAATTTTTTGATAATATTCATGTTGAAGAATATTTTGGATAGAGTTCATATGATGTAAATCAAATAGAAACATTTTAATTTCATTGTAATTAGACTCTTTTCCATTGCACAATTCAAATAATCTTTGTAAATTTAAACAAACATTATTTAAGTTAATTGGTTTAATATTACTTTTTGTTGGATCAAAACCGATGAAGAACCATTCAATACTATCAGAATAAAGATTTAATAAATAAAATAGTTCTCCATATGCATAAACTTTATTTCTTTCATCACTAAGAACAAAATCTTCTAATGTAATTTCAGGAAGTCTATGTTCATATTTAATTGCTGTTTCTAAAATGTCACATATAAGACATTCAAATCTAATTATCTTATTTTCATTTTGTAAGTTAATTCTTGATACATTAATCTCACTTAATAATGTTCTACTAATCCCTTTAACTATTAAATAAATTTCTTGAAGCGATTTGTCATTGCCTTTACAAAATGGTTTAATCTTCTCTGAATCTAATTTATTAAATGTATCCTTGTAAGAATATGGATAGTGTACCCATGATTTAGTATATACCTCTCCTTCTTTTTTTGTGTTGTGGTATTCAATTGGCTTTTGGTTTTGATTTATAATAATCTTTTTAATGTGCTCTTCAGTTGTTGACATAAAACTCTTAATTTCTAGTTCTTTCTCTTTTTCTGCTTCATTTTTCATAAAAAAAAATATTAAACGTCATTCAAAACATTTTCAATCAATATTTTTCCTTTTTCTCTAAAAAGTTATATGACCTTTTCTACTTGAATTTCCTTCATTTTTATTATTTCCAAATCGTTTTCTATCTCTTCCACTTTTTTTATCATTTTCAGTTCTCTTTCTGTCATTTCCATCTCTTCTTCTTTCCCCTCCATCTCTTCTATCATTTCCATACTTTTTTCTGTCTCCTCCATCTCTTCTATCATTTCCATAACCTTTTCTATCTCCTCCATCCTTTCTCAAACTTCCAGAATCTTTTCTTCCTCGTTCTTCATTTGGATCTTTACTATTTCCAATTCCAACATCATCAGGGAAATAAGCAGGAACAGTGATATTAACAATAGCTTTACTCCACTTTGACTTAGACTTTAACAACTTGTTAGCAATTTTTGTTGGTAAATCAAAAAAGACAAAGTGATCTTTATAAACATATACCTCACCCAATTTATCAATTTCAGATGGGTCAAGTGTTTTACCTAAAAGGAATTTGGTACCAGAAAATCCAGTTGTTGTTCCTTTAGTTTCCATAAACAAAGTTTTAACACCAGGCTCTCCTTGAAGGAGTGAACGATCAGAATCATCATTACTGACAGTACTCAATGAAGCAATTACTTTACATAAGACAGTTTCAGCATCTCCTGTTTCTAATAATTTTTTAGAAATATCTCTGAATAACTCAGCAGTTGCATCAGGAACTTCCTTAATTTCTTCTGGTAAATTTCCACAAGTAACTTCAGCAATTTGAGCCTTTTGTGGAGTTCCAATTCTTTGGAAATGAATTTTAATTCTATTTTCAATTAACTGAAGTTGTGGAAGTTCTTTCCTAGTAAATAAAGTAATCGTAGTTCCCTCCTTTCCTGCTCTAGCAGTTCTACCGGCCCTATGAACATATTGTGGAATATCTTTTGGTACATGAGTCATAATGATTAAATCAACACCACTAATATCAAGACCTCTTGCAGCAACATCAGTAGCAACTAATACATTAAATTTATTTTCTCTAAAACCATTCAACGTTTGTTCTCTTTGTTTTTGTTGAATATCACCATGTAATTGTTGGCACTCAAAAATTGGATTAATAGCGATAGCACAATCTGTACATTCAGCCTTAGTATCACAAAAAACAATAGTTCTTCCTGTTCTACCATATACTCTAATAAGATCTGCAATAGTTTGTGTTTTAGATTGATAAAAAATTCTACAAGCAAGGTGTTTAGCATTCTTTGGAACTTGAGTATTTCCCACTGTAACATCAATAACTTCTGCATCATCTCTTAAATATTTTTCACTAATTTCTTTAACCCATGCTGGCATAGTTGCACTAAACAATAACGTTTGAACAGTACTCTCTTTTGGAACACTTCCATGAACAAAATCCATAATTTGAGTAACTTCTTCTTTAAATCCAATATTTAACATTTCATCAGCCTCGTCGAGAACAATTGTTTCTATAGAATCTAATTTTAAGAATTGTCTATCAAAAAGATCTCTAACTCTTCCTGGAGTTCCAACAATCACATCAACTCCACTTTGTAATTTATTAATTTGTCCCTGAATATCAACACCTCCATATACACAAATAACTTTAAATTTTCCACATGAACATTGAGTGAACTCTTCTGCTATTTGAATAGCTAATTCTCGTGTTGGTGATAAACAAATAACTCTTGGGTTTTTTCCTTTTCTTTCATTTTCAGCTCTTAATCTTTCCATAAGTGGAAGTGTAAAAGAAATAGTTTTACCACTTCCAGTTTGTGCTTTTCCGACAACATCTTTACGATAATAAATTGGTGAGTAAGTAGATACTTGAATTGGAAATAAACTATTAATTCCTCTTTTTTTTAACATTTCTTGTGCTGATTCTGAGACTGGTGGATCCATACGATCAAATGATCCAGGATTATTGTCTGGCATAGGAGATTCTGGGATATTTGGTGATGGTGTAGAACCATTAATTTCTTCATTTATAGGACTACCAGATTTTGTAACAGGAATTAAAAATCCTTTAAGAGCAGAAGGTTTTTCAATTCGTTCTTCTTTTTCATCAACTTTTCTTTGTTTTCCATTAGAGAGTGACTGTCTTTTCATGTCCTTTTTGTTTTAGGAATTTAAAAAAACTAGGGTTTATTTTTCTATTCTTTCAATAAAATTCTATTTTTGTTATTTCTCTTTTAAAATATACAACAGAGTATTTAAATAATAAATATTTCAAGTGTTTTCTAATCATTCGTTAAATTAATTCTTTTTCTCTAATTCAGTGTTTCTATTTATTTTATAAAAATTCTTTACAAACTTTTTGCTAAAAATGTTTTTTTTTTCTCCCTTAGTTGCAAAAAGTAAAACTTCTTTTTAAGAAGTCAGGCTGTGGCTCACTGTTCCTCTGAAATAGAAATTTAAGAGGTAGTGGTTAGACGACCATTATAGTGATTGTTTAGGTATTACAGATTCCTCTGAAGTTAATTACATCTATAACTTTTATTAGAGTTTGAAACAAGCTTATCTAACTTGACAACAATTAAAAATTCCTTTTGTTTAAAGAACAGGATGCATAATTAAATCAAAATAGATTAATTATCTTAGTGTTATTTAAATTTTATTTTATTGTTTTAACAGAAATTTTCTGTTTGTTTTGGTTCTTGTTAGCATAAAAACAAAAGCCAATTAATTGTATAGTATTGTTAATTAAAAATTACCACAAAAGAATGTATAGAAATAGATACTACTATTATTGAAGAGTTAGAAAATAAAAAATTAATATATTTTGTGTGTTTTAGTATGTACCTTATTCTGTTAAAAAAAAGGTGGTGGGAAATATGATAAAATGAATAAAAATCACCTGATAATCTATATTTTAAGAAACTAGTTTGTATGATTAACATCCTTTTATATTTTTTTATCTTTTTTCATTTTTATTATTTACATAATAACATTTTATTATTTCTATTTATTTTTTTTTGTCTTATTAATAATAATAGTTATCTTTAATTGATTTTAAGCATATTCTTTTATGTTTAAAATTTTTTAATATTCGTTTGTATTTGTTTCATAATTCATTATTTACTTCGTGTTTATTTTTTTTTGTTTTATTTCATGTTATTATTTTATCATTTATATCTATTAATTGAATGAATAAATAAAATATAGGACTACAATAGTTATGTTAATAGAATAAATTGAAGTAGTAAATATATAATAATTACTGTTTCTTTAAATGAATATGACTATTTTTTTTCTTATTCGTTTTGATATTTTCCATGTTTATTTGATATTGTTATTAAAAATCAATTACCAATTAAAGACAATTTCATTTAAACATATTCCACCTTTCTAGATTATTTTATTTATAATTTAGATAGTTTTAATTAATAAAACTATGAGTCGTTAATTTGTTTTCTTTAATTATTCTTGCCTAAATTTCTATTTCTATAAGTGTTTCATATCCCTATTTTTATATAATATAATAATATCATATATTTAAGAGATTACCTAACTAATGCATATGTTTGCATTGTATTTACGATGATTTTCTTATAAATATTATTTATTTCTGTTCTTTTATTCTCATCTATTCTTTATAGAAATAAGATATATATATGGTATGATAAATGTATCAATTAAATTATCAATAATCATTTAATGTTTATTCATTTGTATTTGATTAATTTATAATCAGAATGATTTAGATTTTAAAATTGTAAATGTTTAAATATTTTATTGTAAAATTAACTTTGTTCATTCTGATTTTATTTTTAATTGAATAAATAATACTAAATTAAGTTATTGAAAGAGATGTATAATGTTATAATAATGATATAAATATATTATTAAATGAATATATTAATTATTTAATATTAATATAAATTATCCATCATTATTGTTATTTTTTGATTATTATAACCATAATTTATTCATTTATTAATAATGTATTGAATGATTTTATTCAATGCAAAACAGTAAAATATAATTATTTATATAATTATTATTTATTTAGAGATAGAGTATTTAGGCTGTAATATTTTAAGAGAACGGAAAAATAAGATATTTTGAAGTATATAAAAAATTATGATAAAAAAATAAAAGTATTTCATCGGTTTTCTTTTTGGTGGTATGTTATTCATTGTTTGTTAATTCTAATTCAATATTATGTAAATATAATTTTATTAAATTATATTTCATCATTTTATAAAGTGATCATAAAACAATATAAATATTACCAAGTTCATTATAATTAATATTGATTATATATCATCTGATTTTAATAATATAATATGTAAAATAATAAATGAGTTTAAATGAAAATCAATTCATTTATTAGTGATGTAATATTCTGTTTTATATTCAATAATTCATTATTAACAAAATAATCGAGAATTCAGAATTAATATATTCATTTATTAATTTCATTAAATCTAAATCATTCTTTATTGATTTTTCGTTTAAAATAATTTATTTATCTTCTTATCTTCTCTCTTAATAATATTCAATATATTTTCATTTATATATTAAATATTTTCGATGATTTATTTAATAATTAATTCTTCATTATAAAATCTATTTTATTATTTA
>NW_001854387.1:0-1103 GCF_000209125.1 Entamoeba dispar SAW760
AAACTCTCTATATAAAAACAAAAAGGTAGATTACCTGACGTTCCCATCTGTGTGAACATAATGGTACTGATCAGGCTCTAAGCATCTTTACTTCCGTGTTCGGATGGGAACGGGTGTATCCTACTTGATATGAACCTACCGTTATCCCTACTTACTTATGACTATGACTATCATATATTTTCTTATATTATTATATTATTATATGACTATGTACTTTTATTATTATTCCTAGTCTGTTTATTTTATATCTTATCTTTCTTATGTCTTTTATATATCATATCTATATCTATATCTATATCATATCTATATCATTTATATAACTTATATCATTTATATAACTTATATCATTTATATAACTTATAACATTTATATAACTTATAACATTTATATAACTTATATATCCCTTTTTTTATCTTCCCAGTATTTTATGAATGTTATAGGGCTTGTGGCGCAATGGAAACGCATCAGACTACGAATCTGGGGATTGCAGGTTCGATCCCTGCCAAGCTCGTCTTTTTATTGACTAGATTACTTTACTTTAATCCCTTTCAACTTCTATAACCTTTATATTCTATTATATATATATTTCTTTATTTATATATATATATATATTTCTTTATTTATTTATTTATATATATCTTTATTTATATATCTATGTATGTATTTATTTCTATATTCCTTTATTTCTATATTTCTATATTTCTATATTCCTTTATTCCTTTATTCCTTTATTTAAAAAAAAACTCTCTATATAAAAACAAAAAGGTAGATTACCTGACGTTCCCATCTGTGTGAACATAATGGTACTGATCAGGCTCTAAGCATCTTTACTTCCGTGTTCGGATGGGAACGGGTGTATCCTACTTGATATGAACCTACCGTTATCCTACTTACTTATGACTATGACTATCATATATTTTCTTATATTATTATATTATTATATGACTATGTACTTTTATTATTATTCCTAGTCTGTTTATTTTATATCTTATCTTTCTTATGTCTTTTATATATCATATCTATATCTATATCTATATCATATCTATATCATTTATATAACTTATATCATTTATATAACTTATATCATTTATATAACTTATAAC
>NW_001854386.1:0-1083 GCF_000209125.1 Entamoeba dispar SAW760
AAAATAGCAGGAATAGGAGGTAAATTATATAAAACAACAAGTACAGTAGTATCTAAAATACTACCAATATCAAAAACAATAACATCAATAATACCTGGTGGACAAATGATTGAAATGGTACTTGATAGACTCCCTAAATGGTATGAAACAAATGGAAAAACACTTACAGAAATAAGTGAAGGAAAGAAAATAAAAGATGTTATTAAAAATTATGGAAAAACACTTTATAATGATGTTATTTTAAATAAAGATAATACAAATCATTATAATTTATCATCATTATCTCCTTTTGAACAACAAAAATTAACAAAATAAAGAAAAAGAAGAATCAATTAATAATTGAGAGGTCATTAGAATTTAATTGTTCTTTTAAACTCTTCAAGAGTCTTTACCTTAAAGTCCCTTTCTATAACAAAGTGAGGACCATACTTTGATAAATCAAAGGTATAGGATTGCCTGCATATAAATATTCATATAAGGCAATCACATCCCTTTTGAACTTCTCATTGGCTGTGCCAATGATTACATCCTTAGGGATTCCTTTCATTCTTATCAAATAATCAATGTCCCCATCTTCATTGGTGAGGACATCAAGGTAAGACTTCTTACCTAGAAAGATAGACTTAATTGCCCAACTTTCTTTTCCATTCACTGGTGGGAAGTCAGAATGGAATTGACCTATGTCATTTCCCACTAATTCACTATTATATTTGATATAATAGGATTCTCTCAATTGAACTAATTTATCTTTTTCAATATGTATACTATCAGTATCCTGATAATAAACATTTATGTTATTATCTTCACATAAGTAAATTAATTCATTCATAATCCTTTTAGACATAGAAAGGATCAATACACCAATAATATTAGGTACATAAAATTCATCCAACTGTTTCTTTGTTTGAAGTACCCAAATATCTGATTCAAACAATTGTTCTCCTGATAAAATATCTTCTAAATTTCTTCTCCAATAGGAGAGCATTTTTGTTCTTGTTCTAAAGATTTTTTTCTCTACCATTATAGGTTTTTGTATTGTTTTACCATAACAGGAATTCATTATTAATTTAAATATTACTTCAC
>NW_001854385.1:0-3619 GCF_000209125.1 Entamoeba dispar SAW760
TCGATATCTTTATTCTTATTAATCCTATCATCTTATGTTATTCTATATATGACTATTATACTATATGACTATATATGTTATTATGTTATTATGTTATTATGTTATTATGTTATTATGTTATTATGTTATTATGTATATATGTATATATGTATATATGTATATATGTTTATATTTATATTCTTTATATACTTCCTCATTTATTATTTTCTTATTACTATCTATTTATTATTACCTATACTTTATCTACTTTATATTATTACTACCTTTACTTTATATTATTACTACTTATACTTTATATTATTACTACTTATACTTTATATTATTACTACTTATACTTTATATTATTACTACTTATACTTTATATTATTACTACTTATACTTTATATTAATGCTAAAAAATTCCATCGCCGGGAATCGAACCCGGGGCACAAACGTGAAAGGCTTGTATGTTACCAACTACACCACAATGGATTACTATACCATGTATATATGCGACTTTGACTTTATTCTTATTATATTTATATTACTTATATTACTTATTAGACTTATATTATCTTTTACTTTATTACTCTATGCTTATGTATATATCTATATGTTTATATTTCTTTATATGTATATTATATATTATATATTATTATTATTATTATTATTATTATTATGTTCTTCTATATTATATTTATATTTATATTTATGTTTATGTTTATGTTTATTATTATTTATGTCTATGTACTTTCCTATATACATCCTTATATATATATATATATTTATTTATTTCTTTTCACACCTATTCTTATCTATTAGTATAAAACTCCTATTTATTACTATTACTATTACTATTACTATTAGTATAAAAATTTTATCTATTAGTATATTACTTGTACACCTATGTATTAGTATATTAGTTCTTTACCTATGTATTAGTATAAAAACTGATCCGACCAACCGGATTCGAACCAGTGACCTAAGGAATTCTATTCTACAACTACAGTCCTCCGCTCTACCAACTGAGCTATGGTCGGTATCGATATCTTTATTCTTATTAATCCTATCATCTTATGTTATTCTATATATGACTATTATACTATATGACTATATATGTTATTATGTTATTATGTTATTATGTTATTATGTTATTATGTTATTATGTTATTATGTATATATGTATATATGTATATATGTATATATGTATATATGTTTATATTTATATTCTTTATATACTTCCTCATTTATTATTTTCTTATTACTATCTATTTATTATTACCTATACTTTATCTACTTTATATTATTACTACCTTTACTTTATATTATTACTACTTATACTTTATATTATTACTACTTATACTTTATATTATTACTACTTATACTTTATATTATTACTACTTATACTTTATATTATTACTACTTATACTTTATATTAATGCTAAAAAATTCCATCGCCGGGATCGAACCCGGGGCACAAACGTGAAAGGCTTGTATGTTACCAACTACACCACAATGGATTACTATACCATGTATATATGCGACTTTGACTTTATTCTTATTATATTTATATTACTTATATTACTTATTAGACTTATATTATCTTTTACTTTATTACTCTATGCTTATGTATATATCTATATGTTTATATTTCTTTATATGTATATTATATATTATATATTATTATTATTATTATTATTATTATTATGTTCTTCTATATTATATTTATATTTATATTTATGTTTATGTTTATGTTTATTATTATTTATGTCTATGTACTTTCCTATATACATCCTTATATATATATATATATTTATTTATTTCTTTTCACACCTATTCTTATCTATTAGTATAAAACTCCTATTTATTACTATTACTATTACTATTACTATTAGTATAAAAATTTTATCTATTAGTATATTACTTGTACACCTATGTATTAGTATATTAGTTCTTTACCTATGTATTAGTATAAAAACTGATCCGACCAACCGGATTCGAACCAGTGACCTAAGGAATTCTATTCTACAACTACAGTCCTCCGCTCTACCAACTGAGCTATGGTCGGTATCGATATCTTTATTCTTATTAATCCTATCATCTTATGTTATTCTATATATGACTATTATACTATATGACTATATATGTTATTATGTTATTATGTTATTATGTTATTATGTTATTATGTTATTATGTTATTATGTATATATGTATATATGTATATATGTATATATGTATATATGTTTATATTTATATTCTTTATATACTTCCTCATTTATTATTTTCTTATTACTATCTATTTATTATTACCTATACTTTATCTACTTTATATTATTACTACCTTTACTTTATATTATTACTACTTATACTTTATATTATTACTACTTATACTTTATATTATTACTACTTATACTTTATATTATTACTACTTATACTTTATATTATTACTACTTATACTTTATATCGCCGGGAATCGAACCCGGGGCACAAACGTGAAAGGCTTGTATGTTACCAACTACACCACAATGGATTACTATACCATGTATATATGCGACTTTGACTTTATTCTTATTATATTTATATTACTTATATTACTTATTAGACTTATATTATCTTTTACTTTATTACTCTATGCTTATGTATATATCTATATGTTTATATTTCTTTATATGTATATTATATATTATATATTATTATTATTATTATTATTATTATTATGTTCTTCTATATTATATTTATATTTATATTTATGTTTATGTTTATGTTTATTATTATTTATGTCTATGTACTTTCCTATATACATCCTTATATATATATATATATTTATTTATTTCTTTTCACACCTATTCTTATCTATTAGTATAAAACTCCTATTTATTACTATTACTATTACTATTACTATTAGTATAAAAATTTTATCTATTAGTATATTACTTGTACACCTATGTATTAGTATATTAGTTCTTTACCTATGTATTAGTATAAAAACTGATCCGACCAACCGGATTCGAACCAGTGACCTAAGGAATTCTATTCTACAACTACAGTCCTCCGCTCTACCAACTGAGCTATGGTCGGTATCGATATCTTTATTCTTATTAATCCTATCATCTTATGTTATTCTATATATGACTATTATACTATATGACTATATATGTTATTATGTTATTATGTTATTATGTTATTATGTTATTATGTTATTATGTTATTATGTATATATGTATATATGTATATATGTATATATGTATATATGTTTATATTTATATTCTTTATATACTTCCTCATTTATTATTTTCTTATTACTATCTATTTATTATTACCTATACTTTATCTACTTTATATTATTACTACCTTTACTTTATATTATTACTACTTATACTTTATATTATTACTACTTATACTTTATATTATTACTACTTATACTTTATATTATTACTACTTATACTTTATATTATTACTACTTATACTTTATATTAATGCTAAAAAATTCCATCGCCGGGAATCGAACCCGGGGCACAAACGTGAAAGGCTTGTATGTTACCAACTACACCACAATGGATTACTATACCATGTATATATGCGACTTTGACTTTATTCTTATTATATTTATATTACTTATATTACTTATTAGACTTATATT
>NW_001854384.1:0-5623 GCF_000209125.1 Entamoeba dispar SAW760
CGTTGTGGTGTGAAATGACACTTTCCACAAAGTGCATTTTTAATTCCTTTATATTCAAATGAACATTGATAACAATATGATTCTATTTTATCATTTTCTTTATAAATACAGATATCATTTCCACCTCCAAATGCAAACAAACTATCAACTGATTGATCACGTAAACAAAATGCATATCGTGGATCATTGATATCAAATTTCATCATTCTTTGTATTCTTCTTTTTGATTTTAATGAAAATAAAAATGATTTTGAATCATTTATCCAGTTCCAATCACCAATTTTATCAATTTTCTCATTAACATATCCTCCAAATTTATTTCCTTTTGTATCTTCAATAATAATTATTATATGTTCTTTATTTATTATTCTTTGATCAAACACTGATGTACACATATTCCAATCATCAATATCTGAATCAAATATAACATCATTTATTCTTCTTTCTGTCCATTCTTCTATTTGTTTAATTATTTTATTTGTTTTATCATTTGATATGTTATTTGATGTTGATGTTGTTATTTCCATTATTATTTATTTTTAAGTTCTTTTTATTTTTAATAACATTATTTATTTTATTGTTATATATCACATTTCATTATTTTTTGTTATTTTATTAAATCTCATATTTATTATTAAGTTCATTTTATGTTTTTAATAACATTTATTTATTCTTTTTGTTATTTATTTTTATTTCTTTCTTTTATTTCTATATTCTATTCATTTCTATTCATTAAAATATAATCATTTCTTTCTTATTTGATATTTTTATTTCTTTGATTATTTGTATATTTAATGATAGATAAATGAAATTTAAAATGATGAAAAGTAAATGAATAATGGTAGTTAATAATTATTCATTATTTACACTTCAATTAAACTTATTAATTATTCATTATATAATGTTTTTATTCATTACCATCAAAAATAAACTGAAAACAAATCAAAATAAAAGAATAAAATATAAAATATAATTAACATAAAATGATGAAATTTAAATAATAAATGATAATTTATACAAACTCTATTTATTAACATATTTCTAAAAAATAACATTCACTTCACTCATTAATATTTCATTAATATTTAAATATGAATATGAATTTAATCAATTGATAATAAATGAATATATAATAGAGAAGAATGTGTTAACACAAATTCAATGAGATTAATGAAAATTAGATGAAAATAATGAAGAAATTAAGAATGATATTTAAGAAGGCAAAAGAAATGATTAGAATATGAGTATAACAATAAAGAAATGAAATGATGAAAGAAATAAGAAAGAACATCTTAATGAGTGACTTTAAATCAATAAAAGTTAATATGAAGATTAAATGAAGAAACGATAAAGAATAATGAGAAAAAGAAAGAAGAAAATAATGAAGAGAATTATAAATAAAAAGTAGTTAATTAAGTATTAATAGAAATATCTTCTATTGTTCCTTGCTCAAGGGAGACTACTAATCCCGTCCCTTCGCTTTAAATGTATTTGTTCTTCAACTATTGCCTTATTCTTTGATTTTAGTTGTTGAACTGTGAGATTTTCCTTTTCTCGTTTTTGATGTGGAATAGAGTATTTTAAACATCCCTTATTTAGATATTTATTATTTAATTTCTATTTGATTTTGGTGAGTATTAAAATTATTCTTCCTTATTTTCTTATTTTAAGGAGAGTATATAATTACCACTGTATTGCTTTGGGCTAATATTCTTTTAGCCTCATCCACTTGACCCTTTTCTTTTGATAATCTTTCTTATATTATCAATTATACTTGTATTCTAACAAGTAATAATAACATCTTTATAAATACCCATTCGTTTATTGTCAATGATATTCTGTCATTGTACATAATAAACACTGCTATTCTTGCAGTACTGGGTAAGATGTTTTTCTAACCAAACGCAACGCCATAACCAGTCCATAACTGGGAGGGATCGAGGGATGGAAATATTTTAGGGTTCTGTGTGGTGTCTTTGACGTGGTACCTTCGAATCCGAAGAAGAGAAAGACAAGAATAAACAAGAAATAAAAAATAATGTACAGAGGAGTAGAAAGAAAATAGAAAAAGAATTTATAAAGAAGTACATCAATTAACATATACATATCAAGAATAATTGAATAAAATTAGGAAAATAAAAAGTTTAATAAAAGGAAAGATAAATAAAAATATCAAAGAATAAAAGAGAAAAAATAAATAATAAATAATAACAAGATAACGAATGATAAAGAAATAATTAGTTTAAATGGAATACCATTGTTGTTTATTAATTTGGAGAAACTAATATCAATTTGTTATATCATTAATTTAATAAAAAGAAATAAACTAGAAAAATAACAACAAATAATAGAAAAATAAAAGAGAATAAAAGAAATTGAATAACAAAAATAAACAACAAAACATATGTAAAATAAATAATAAGAATAGAATAAAAGTACAATATTGAATTATTCATTTTATTTTATTTATTATTTTCTCATTTATTAAATAGATTAAATTTTATTCATTTTATTCTTTTATATATTTATTTTATTTTTATCATTATCATTTATTTATTTTGTGTTTATTTTATCATTTTATCTTTTCTTTTATTCATTCTTATCATTTCTTATTCATTATTTATTAAAAATGTTGTTTTATTTGTTAAATCAATTGTGTATATACAATTATCATATTTATTTATATTAATAATTATGAATTTAATTTATTTAATTTATTAATTTTCTTTTTATTTATTTGTTTATTTATTATTTATAGATGTATTTTATTCTTATTATTATATTTCTATTATATTTCTATTATCATTTCTTGTTTTATGTTATTGTCTTTTATTATTCTCATGTTTATGATTTTATTTTATTTGAAATCATTTATCATTATTTATTATTTTATTCTATCTTTCAATTTATCATTTAATCCTTGTTTGATATTTAAACTAAATCATAATCATTCAATTACTTTTATTTCTTATTCATCTCTTTATTTCATTATATCCAATTAATCTATTCAATTCTTGTTTTTCTTAAGCAACCAAAATGTCTCATCATTTATCAACACTCTTTAAAATCTTCTAATTTTTTATATACTTACATTTCTTTATTCCTTTTCATCAGCACAAATGAATTACAATTACATGTCAATTAATTAAATATTGTAAAAACATATCCCACTCTTTCTGATGTAAGCTTTAGATTATTTCTAATGATTAAATACACTTCATACTTCTTATTAATCATTTTAATATCTTAAATACCATTCATATCATCAAGATGAAGTTTTACTCATTCAATAAACCATTTCAATGATTTCATTTCTCTTTTTATAATTTGATTTACTATCTTTATTAAATCATTCAATTTTATTTTCAAGTTCAACTCTTTTTATTTTTAGAATATTCTTCAGCAATTGTCATGTTATCTTTTTATTTATTATTCATTTTTTGTATTTTATATTTTAAATGATAAAGAAAAATGAATAATTCATTCAGTATTGATTCATTGCTTATTTATCTTCATTTATTTGTTACAGGTACATGAAATAATTTTATTAGATTAAGTATGTTCATAAACAATCTTTTAAATAAGTAGACTTTATTTATAAAGTGGAGCATATAAGTTAGTATTTATTTTGTGTAGTTTTTCTTGTTTTGAATTTCTTTAAATTAACAAGAAATAAAAACAAATTAATTCGTGTTTCTTTATTCTATACTTGTTATTTCTTTATGGTTTATTTATTTAGTTATTTATTCAACTTTTTATTTAACTTCTTTATTCTAACATTATAATAATATTGAAAATGATGAATAGTTAGGTAAATTAATTTTTATTTTTGTTTATTTCTTTTATTTCATTCATCTCTTTCTTTTATCGAATAAGTTATATTTTACTTATTCATAGTTATATATTTTTTAGTCTTTAACTAATCTCTTATTCTCAATTTTTGCCATTAGACAGAATATAATTTTTGTGATGTATTCATTGAGATTGTGCTTTATCAAATCATTCAATCTTTTTTATCTTATTTTTATTTTGTTATTCAAACAAAAAATAAACTATTTTTTAAAAAATAGAATAAAAAACAAATTGAATCAAAAGAATCATATCTTATCAACATAAGTTAGAAATCAAATAAAAATAGTAAAAGTTGTACAAAAATGTCATTAGAATATGAATAACTAATAAACAAAAAATAGTGTAAATAAACAATAAAAAATAAAATATGTAAAAATATATCACTTTCATTATCATATATTAATTTCAAAATTAAATAATCTAAACAATAAACAAAAATAGGTGAAAACCAAAATAGATGAAATAAAAAGAAATTAGAATTAAAATGGGCAATAAAGAACATAGATGTGAATATAAGATAATATAATAAAATAATAAAATAATTATTATAATATAGAATTTGTTATTTTCAATAAAATGAAAATCTTAAAAAAATAAAAAATGTTATTAAAAATATAAATATAGAAACAAAATAACAAAAAAATAGTAATATTTTTTGTTATAAAGAGAAAATATAATTACTGTAAAATTCTTTTATCCTATGAACTTGTTTCACCGATCCGTAATGTTTAGTTCATTTTTATGTTTCTATTTTATTTCTTTTATATTATTTCATATTTGTTTTTGTTCATTAATATGATATTATTTATATCCTCTTTATGTTTTATTATGATAGTTATTTGTATTCTAATAGTGTTGTTTATTCCTATTTGAACTAATGCTAAAATAGTCGTGGTGATGAAAAAGAAGTGATAGGTGAAATGATTCATACGATTATTATTGTAATTGTTATGATAATATTTATTATGATAATATTTATTGTAATCTTAATATATCTCTGTTAATACTGACAATACCTGTTTTTACTCATTCTTCTATCATTCAGATTTCATGATTGGTATTGATTTCTTATTCTTTTGTTATCATTGTTTTATACTTTTGAGATGTTTCATGAAACCTTTTTTTGTTATTAATATCATTTAAATAAAATAAAAAAGAGATAAATAAAATAATAATAACTAAGTAATGAAATGAATTTATTGTTATTTAAATAGGATTTGAAATATTTTTATAATCAAATGAGAAATGGGTGTTTAAGAATAAAAAATAAGTATTACAAAAAAAAATCAATTCAAAAAGAATGAAATAATAAAATTACAAAAAAATAATAAATTAGAATTTTATTTTTTTTTAAAAAGTTTTATTTCTATTAGATTAATAAAAAGGTGTTGAAGTATTTTAATACTTTTATTTTATTTCCAATTTTGAATCATTCTTCGTAACAAAAAAAATTATTTATCATGTATTTAAAAAACAAACTGATAAAATATAAATGACTAACCACGAAGTAAAACAAACAAAATTACTTATAGTTGGTCTTACAGGTGATGGTAAAAGTTCATTAGGTAATTTTATCCTTAAAAAGAATACTTTTAAAGTAAGTGCTGATCCAAATTCTGTTACAAAAGAGGTTATTGGATATTTTTCAGAAAATGATAGAAGTGACTTGTATGTTGTTGATACTCCTGGTCTTCAAGACTCTGATGGATTTGATAAGGTGGGTATTCAAAATATTACTGATTGTGTCAAAGCTACAGATTACAAGGAATTA